>NW_008583881.1:62191-105220 GCF_000691845.1 Merops nubicus | reverse complement strand
TGAACGTTAAGCTGATGTATGCAAAATGGGAGGTAGCTGGAAACCCAGTGGACTTGCATGGGATACAGAGACCCAGCAAAGGCACATATGCTGCAGCTCCAACTATGACATTTTACTGCTATATGTAAAACACCATCTGTGGTACAGAGACCTCTGCTACCAGGGAGGTGCACATTCAACCCAGAAAATCATCAACTGAAGTGCTATAAAGTTTTCTGTAAGTGTCTTCATCACTCATTGCTCGAGAAAAGCACATAATATCATGGAATGTTGTAGAAAGAACTAACAGATGTGGTAAGCCAAAACCAACACTGATGTAAACAGCTGAAGCTTGGCTGCCTTTAGTAGTAGAAGAGAGATCAAGCTCCATGGATCTCACAGATGAAAAGGGGTGTAACACCACTGAATTTAGTGGTGCCTCAGTGCAACTCTTTCAAACACGCAAAAAGAGGGTTGGCTTGTAATTTCCACATGATTTAATCTGGGCCATAATCTTTTGCTTAAAGACAAACATTATGGAAAACAGGAGGCAAGGGCTGCCAGTCTCATACTTTCCCGTAGCAGGGCTGTGTAATTCTGCAAGGGCATGTGGAGTTAGCCCCTTAAACTTCACCTTCACAGCTTTCTCCAGACAACAGCAGCTTGAAGGCACAAGCTGTCTCCCATACACAGCGACCAGCAACTCCAGAGACATTAACAACCTATTACTGTGAAAGTTTGGCTTGCAAGGAGAAAGGTAAATAGCTGTGCTTTCCTGAGATGTGTGATTCCTCTTACTTCCACAAAGTGACCTGATGCAATGTCAGTGAGCTTAGGAGGTGCTTGGGTACAAAATGGGTACCGTGCACGCTGCTGTGGCGCTGCGGTCAGACTGGTATATAAAGATGAAATCAGTGTTGCATTTTGCACCTCAGACTCAAAGAGCTTGTTAAAATTATTTCCTGATGAAGCAAGAAGGGGTGGGGGAGAAAATAAATCCATTCCCTTAAGGTCCCTGCAACAGAGGGTGAAAAATAGGGATTTTTACAGTGAATGCCCCTGTGTGCAATGCTGGACTCCCCCCGCTACGCGGCTCGCCCCTTCCCCAGGCCTGGCAGCCGGGAGCTGGCAGCGAGGAACGGTGCCATCGGCACAGGAGGGCTCATGCCAAGTAAGTGGCTCATTAGCAGTTCCAGCAGCGGGGAACTTGCTGTTTAGTTGCTTTGCTCTTGCCTGGAGGTTGGGCTTGCTGTCGAGCTCGGTGCTCGTAAAAGCCGCGGGAAATTTGGAGCCGTTTGCGCCTCACCGGCAGGCAGCGGCTCGTTCGTCATGGTGGTGGAGAGCTCTTGGGCAACCACAGCCAGGGAGGAAAGGGCCAGGGAACGTGAGGAGCTGGCAGGCAGCTGGCACCTGTGCTGGGAATGCAGTGGTAGAGCAGAGAGGAAAAGAGGGGGGAAGATGCTGTTTTTGCTCCCAGTAGTAGCACCTGTGTTTATTGAGTTTCAGCACAGCCACTCGTAGATATGAAGAAAAGACAGAGATACCAGCATAGGGTTCAGAGGGAATATGAATACTAGATTTTGGGGGTTTTATGTAGGGACATTTGAAATGTGTGTCGTGTCGTATGAATTACTGTTGGAAGAACTGATAAAGTTCAAGATGACTTGGGCTTGGACTCAATCTCTAATCATTAAAGACCTCCAAGAAGGGTGGGCATGCATCAGATCTTGTAAAAATCACCCAAGTGTCTTTGATTGAGAAAGTTGAAGGTACAAAACAAGAAGAGGTAAGACTTAGAAGGAGGTAAGAGCCCCACAAATGCAGGGCTGGGGACACAGGAGGGAGAGATGAAGGACAGGGCAGACAGGACCCCCCGTGGTGGGAGGGTCTGCTCATAGTTGAGTTACTGTGTGGTTGCTCAGTGCATGTTAGGGTGCTTGTTGCTTCTCCTCCCTCAGTTTTGAAGCCATTGCTATGCTGTACCTCTGTACCTGGAGATCCTTCCCCACCCAGGGATGAAAGCTGTACCCAAATTAATCAAGGGAAGATGGTGCAGATTAAAGATAAGCTTTTCTGGAAAAGTGCACAACTCCTTTGCCTCACTTCCTCTCTGAAGCACAGAAATTTTGACCTTTGCTGGGAAAGCTGCTGCCACTTCATCAGCATTAAAATACATAGATGAACGACCCTGAGTTTGCAGCTTCTTCCATTCTCTCCACTGGGGGATCCTATCTTCTCTCTCCTCATTTGTATCACAGTCTCCAAAGGACACGGACTGAACCGTCTCATGTCTCAGCAGCACGGAGTGAACCATCAGGGCCAAGCCTGTAATCAAATTGTAATAATCTTCCCTGGCTGTAAGGAGACTGGATTTGCTCCTGCAGAAGCCACAGCACTGGGAGGCCTGGGGGAGCAGGGTGAAAACCACTCCACCGTGCTAGCCTGGCAAGCCCCAGGAACAGACCCCAGCATGCCCAAATTCACACTCGCATTTATTACGGGTTATTAAGATAACAACTAGAGAAGATGTTCCTGATCAGACTACACAAAGTGTTCACAGTTCCTCCCACAACAAAAATTACAATGAACGTGTGATGAAAAGGGAAGAATTGTTCCTCCATTTAACACAGGAAGAATTAAGACTTGAATTCTGCAAAGGAAGCTGGAGGCAGAACTGAGGGTTAAATGCACTTCTTTCAAGCTCCAGCACAGTGACTTTTCTACAACACTCTCCCATCCATGTGATACAAGCACAGTTATGAGATAAAATATGCCATTCTTAATCTTTTCCATTGCACTTTTGTGCTGTCTGCCACCACAGTCATCAGGGAAGAAAGGCCATTTTATGCAGTGAATATACCCAGAAGGTAACTTAGGCTGAAATCAAAATGTTTTGGTCTTTCTGCACCAGAATACAGAATAACTCAAACTTCTTTCCCTGTTTCTTGCTAGTGGAGCCAAGTGCTGCCACTGGAACTGGAAATGCAGCTTGTCACAACGTGGAAACCCTCCTGCCATCTGCTCCACCTCGATTCAGTGTAAACCACAGCAGGGTTAACTCAGGCCATAAACCATGAAACTGTTGGCGCATTCATCTCCTGATGGGCAACCTGATGGGCATTTTATGTGACCAAGCATTTTTTTCTCTTTTTCTCCCTGCATATTTTTCAAACCAGTTATAGCTTGCATTCTCATTGTCACAAGCTTTAACCTGAAGCTAAAATGTAACATGAATTAAAGCAGTAGATGTTAGTGTCCTTTACCCAGAGCTAGAAGGATACAGAGGAGCCTAATTTCTCCTCAGTGTAGGGGTCAGTTAAGCTTTGTCCAGCTTTTATTTTCATCTCTTGCATAAAGGTCCTTTTACAAGATTTGAGGGCAGTGTTTTAATGACTGACACAGTAATATTCAACACTTTCTGAACACTTCAGTTTAAGTGATGGAAAGTATAACTTGTGCATGCAGCCTAAGAGGGAGACGTATGCCACTCCTGGTTTGTGCTTGCCCTGTGCTGGTTGACACCTCATTGGTTACTACTCTAAGTAAATGCCATGCATGGAAACGTAGCAGATTAAAGGTGCCTTTAATGCTTCTATAGCGTGCACCTAGAAAAGTCATGAAAGATAGATAGGTAGAGTCCCTTGGCACCATCTCTAATTCATGTGTTTGTGACTTTAATCCTTAGCTTGATGGCGTTTTAATTGACAGAATGTAAATTCCTTTTTGTGGTAATCCTTCTGGCGCATGGAGATGTGGACAGATGCTCTCTGTTCACAGACAGCAAGTGGGAACAGACAGGAGGGGCTGGCACTGCAGTAGTACTTACACAAATATTTCCCTATTATTTATTTTCATGCACCTCACCTCACGCCATCCCACTGAAGTTCACCAAGATTGTGTCTCTCTTTCCAGAACTGCTGCAATAGAACTGTAACTTTTCCCCCTCCCCGCCCCCTGATTTTTAGCTGAGGGAAATGACTCCCTGAATTGCTTTTCCATTGGGATGAGAATACCTGTCCCTGCAGCTGGATACTGTGGGAGGATGCTCTGTTAAGAAAGGGACAGGCAACACAGAGCCCTGCAGCTGTAGGAAGGAAGGCATCAACAGCTAGGGTCCCTCCTGCCCTGTGTGCAGACAGATCTTCTGGTAATTTAGATTCAGACTAACTGGGTGACCCACTAGTGCTTTCAATGTTTGCAAACCCAGTGGAGATCTTATAAGGGAAGAAGTTCTTAGGAGATGTGTGGAGCTTAGGGTACCAGCCCATGCTGTTCTCCTGGACCAGCTGAACCAGCAACTGGAAACATCCCTAAAAATGGAATAAGCTTTAATAAACTATTTCAGAAAAAAAAAAAAAAAATAAATTAGGCAGGCTTTTCAAAGCTGCAGGAAAAGCAGTGTTCAGATTATTTTTAAATTTACTTTGTTTGTGGTAGTTTGGTCCACCCAGCTTGTGTAAGCATATTTCCTCTTAAAACCAGTTTTTCCTTTTTGGGCTTACCTATAATAACTGAAATCCTGACCATTTTAGTTACTTGTCATATCAAAAGGTCTCCTGCTGAGTACAATCAGAATTTTGGTGCAGAGAGAAATGAATAGCATCTGGGAAAGAATTTAATCTAATCATACAGGAGTTAATGGGTTTATATTTCAATATCTTAGCAGTTACCAGTTTGAGGATATGAATAATATTTCCAAGACATTCAGACAGTTAAATTGTGATATTTCTACCTCACCTGTTCTGCCCAATCTCTTTTTTTTCTCCTAGTCAGACACTGTCCTCATTCCCTGCACTGGAGAAGTTAGAGCAAAGCCAGGCAAACTCCAAACCAACTGGTTTCTTCCCAGCATTGCTGTTCCTGCTACACATGATTAGATTTCTCTAAATTGCCTTGAACTGTTTTTTTCCCAGACAGTTGCAGTGTCTGTGGCACTGCACCAAAAGGTGGGGGCTCAGGGGCAGAGGGGCTGCTCGCCAAGGACTGGCTGGGGTGCTGAGTGCTGGCTGCAGCCTCTGCTCTGGCCTCCCAGAGCTCATGTGCTCACTGATAGAGAAGGACAACTACAACTTGCATGTCCTTTCTTTCTATTTCTGCTTGATTTACTTGCCCTAGATTTAAAACTTTGACTACTTCACAAGTTGCTGCTGGAAAACAAGTTCCATATGTATTACCCTTCATCTGCATCAGACACAGAATAAAAAAGAAACTTTTCCATCCTAAGCTGTGTCATCTGAATTAACTTGCAGAGAGCCTGACTGGAAACACAGGGTTTGTGCAGGTCCCTTCTCTTTCTCTCTCTCTGAAACATCATTTTAACTCTGAGAAGCTGCTGGGTACCAATGAAGACAGGACTCCAGTGCCATCACATCTCTTTTCAGGGATCTGTGGGAGCCAATCAACTGAAAATCCTTTTTCAGTATGTTGTGAAAGAAAGACCTGAACTTCCAAGCATGAAACTGAAGAGTAAAAGTCAAACAAGCTCCAGCGAGGATTTATTTCCTCTAATAGAATCACTCAGGGATCAGAGGTTTGTCCGTTATGTCTTTAGCTGCCTTCAGCCAAGCTCTATGCCTTTCTTTAAATATTTCACTGCTGAGTGCATCTCAGCACCCTGCCTGTTGCTGGGCTGAAGAACAACTGGAGCCTGCACCAGACCCTCAGGTGTGCCTTCTTTAATTTTCTTGGGGTAATATTTTTGCATGGCAGCTGGCAGGGGATGGCTGCACTTTCTAGCCCTCTGAGCCTCTCACAGCTGGAGCTCAGGGTCTCCTTGTGCTTGCTGGATTAGTGATGGTAGAGAATATAATGGCACATTGACCTCAGAGGGGTCAAGGGGAGCAGCAGGAGAAAGGCAGGGGGTTGATGGCTGAGTGTACCCATGAGCACCTCTGATGGATGGGCTCTAGCTGGTGCAGGATGGACGTGTCTGTCCCTACCTTCTGCTTTGCAAACAGAGTGGAGACCTTTGTACAACACAGTGTTCTGTCAGCCTCATTAATGTCATCTGCTCACACACAAGGGCAGTTTTGGTGGAAAAGCATAACTTCTGTTTAGATACACTTGGCAAGTCTCAGGGAGCCTGATCCTTACCCCTCTCATGATGTTCAAAACTCTCCATAATCAGACCAATGAACCATCAGTCTCATGGTACAAAATCTTCTTAAATGTAACTTAGTCCTCATCTGTGTCTGGTCTAGGGATGTTTCCTTAAAGAGACATTTAAAAGACCCCTTGCTTTCTTCCTAATCATCAGACAGCAGGGATCTGAGCAGTCAAGTGAGATCAATAGCACCAGTTAGAGGCAGATCAGGTGCAGTACAAGCTGAAGAGGTGGAAATTTCACACCCTTGAAACTCAAGGCAAAGTTGCCATTACTTCTGCAATTCCAGCCTTCCACGCAGCACTTTCCAGGCACATTATTTCTGACACGTAACAAGCTCAGGTTTTTTAGTTTGGTATCCTCATGCTGCCATTCCTAGGCACCTTTCCCTTGGCATCAACAAAACCCTTCTGCTCTTCTGATCCCAAGCCACTCTCAGTCAAGGATTGACAAAAGCTTTGAAGAGCTGTCTAACTTCAGGAAGCAGAGGTGGACCCACGAGGACACGCTGACTTTGCAAAGTCTTGAATGTGGGAATTAACATATTCTTCTTCCCACTGAGCAGCCTCTGAAACAAGCATTTCCTCCCTGAATTCGGAGACTTCTGCTGCTGACCTTGTGGGAGTTCAAATGGTTTCAGCTCTCTGAGTATTTCTTGAGTGTGGCCCTGCAAGGTGCAGAGTCCAAACTAGACTTGTTTGTACTGGAAAGTCCACGAGCTCAGTAGTGTATTGTACCTAATTAGAGCTCTACAAGAAAGGTTTTTGGTTTGCATCTTGACATCTCCAGTCAATAAAGCAATATATTTCACATTTGGGTCAAGCAGAAATATTTTATTCAAGCCTAGAGGACTTCTGTTTTCCTCATAGTTACTCCAGGATGCATTATGCAGGCTTATTACATAATATTTCTAAATTTTTCCTCTTGGGACTACACTTTTTGACCAATTTACAATTTCTGAAAATGTTTGCCAATCTTTATTCACATTCACCAAGTGTGTTTGCATTCAGCAAAGCCAAGGGCAGACAGACACCATGAGCAAAAGCCTGATGGACAAATTTTGAGAGCAGTAGTTCAATATCTCATTTGACCCCAAATATACTGCTCAGTTCTCCAGTTTGCTGTTCTCAGTATTAATAGCAAAGGGAAAGTGGAGGGAAATGTCATGGAATTTGCACTATGTCCTCGATGCAATGAAAAGCTCCCTGTCTAATGCCTTCAAAAGTAACTGTAATATAAGAAGAGTGATTTAGTTTCTCGATGTTTATTGGACCAAGTACTGCTGAATATAAACCTTCACTGATCATGGACTTTACAGCATGGGTTTATTTGTATCGTTTCGGGAGACTTCAATGTCTTTTGCATTTTCATTTCATAATGATAAATTACCTGAAATCATTCCTCTCAGAACAGATTCCTCCAGCTTTGGCTCCTGCTAGGATGTTTCATTTTGTGTTGAAAATTGCAATAGAAAATTTCCTTGAGCCGTTGATATGTCAGAATAGAGTTTATTATCACTTGCAGTCCCAGCGTATTGGAGCTGTGTGAACGGTTTTGTAAATAAAATGACACTGGTAGGAAGTCATTTGATGCTGTGATAGGTGGTGAATGTTCCTAGCCAGGCAGGCAGGGTGAAATGAAGTGGCAGGGACTGTGACCTTTTCTGGTAAGAGGCTTTCTCACTCTGAAACGAATATTGGCAATTAATTACAAATTTTAGTGGAGGAAACAGGATTTCAGTGGCTGATAATGGCACAAGGTGTTGTCTACATGTTATTATAACTGTTTGTTGTTCATATACATCTATAATGAACTAAAAGATAGCTTCTGCATGAGGTCCCTTAAATTCTGTTTCAGTTTCTGCTACAAGTATGTTTTTTTAGAGTGTGTGAAAATTGCTGTTTAACACCTTTCAAAGCAGAGGGCTCATCAATAGTTAACCCAATCCACAACTTAAGACACTGTCACCTCTTCAATCACTTTGGTGAATTAGAGCTGACTTGTTCTCCATGCCAGTTTTCCTGAGTATATATGAATAACTTTTATTAAATATCAGAGTGCTTATAGTTAGGAAACTCATGATCAGTTTAAATGTGTTTGTTTCAGCCATGTTCCTCTTAAAGCTGGTGGCTGCTCCAAATCTCACTCTTGCAACCATGGGGCTGCTCTGTGATTGCCTACAGGCTGCCCTGTGCTTTATCAAATGGAAAATGAGAGGTGCTGTCTGACAGTGCCTTCCTTATAGTTTACAAAGTTGTGTGGACATTGAAAACCAAGTCTGTATTGTCTTAAAACTCATACTCAGCTCTCATTAAAACCAGGCTGAATTAATTTGTCTTTTAGCTTTCAGGTGTATGTAGCAGAAGGAAATTAATTTAAAAATATCCATGGTTTGCCCAAGTGTCATTATCTTGGTGTCTAATCATAATTCTTAATTTACATATGGGAAATTGCCACATGAAGAGGTAAATTTTCTCATTATCAAATGAATATCTAAGTTAGGCTGTAGCTATTGATTGCCAGTTTTAACCTTGATGTGACACGTGTCAAGTTTCCCCTCCCTGTAATTGTGTGTGGGATCAGGGATTAGCCCCTGCTCACAAAGGGACTAGGAGGCTGCTGAGTTCCTCGGATCCACTGGATCTGTGGGGAAGATGCTTTCAGCTCGGAGTGGTCTCTGCACTGTTTATTCCAGGTCTCGTGTTCTGGCTGTTGGTGCTGTGTATCACTCAGGCCATTCCTCTTGGGCAGTTAGTTGTTCCAATTATTTTTAAAGGAATTTTGTGCACAGCTCAGATCTGTATCCTTTCCTCTCCTCAGGGGTCTCTTGACACTTCCTAGTGGTTTCAGCATTAGTTTATATGCAGACAGAATACAGATTGAGCGCTTCTTCCCCAGGTTTTTGGCTGATTTTTTTGTCAGTGTATTTGTCATAGCCCAAGTGGTGTTTCCAGCTGGATGCTGCTAATCGTTTACTATTCAGCACAGCTAAGAATGAGATTTTATTTTTAGGCTCTGTCATTCTGTGTCTTTCCATTTCAAGATAAATCCATCTCTGATGCCTCCTGTTTCTGAGCTACGAAAATCTGAGTTTCATTTCCAGCTCCAAACTGTTATTTCATTCATGTATTAACTTAGTTGTTAAGATCTCCTGCTTTTATTTATCAGACACTTCCAGAAGTTGTTTTTATTTCGCTGAGCCCCAGAAGAACTTCTGGCACATGCTGGCTCTGCAGCAGCCCTCACATTGCAAGAGGACTGCTGATTGTTGACTGCTTTCCTTTATCACCTACAAATAATCTTTATTTAGATCCAGAATGGTGATTAATGCATTCAACAGGACCAGTTTATCTCAGGGAAACTGAGGCATTTAGTGCTGGAGTGTGTAGACAACCTTGCTGACACTGGGAGGAAGAGATGGGAGAAAGCATTCTTTTGTTTCTATCTTTCTACCTAAAATCTTCCCGATAGAAGTTGTCTTTTCTGTCTTGACTTCCATCCAAATGCTTCTCAGGAGGGTAAGCAAAGGGATGGAGAGTTTCAATATAAACAAATCTTTTTTAGTCATTTTTTTTCTCTTCAGACCTCTGTTCTGGAAATTATTCTGATTTAATAACGTAGCACCATACATTTTTTTTGGACTGATCTTTTCCCTAGTGACGCTGCAGGCAGGATTTAAACAAAGCAGTGAAGAAGAACAATAAAATAAGAGAGGCGTGTTGGACCACACCAGCCCCAGTGATGGAAAACTCTGAGAGAAGTTTGATTTCTTGGATGTCTCAAAGCCTGAAAGAAAAAAAAAAAAAGAGGTCTCATGGAGCCAGGCAATAGTGGATGGCTCTCAGAAAGCTTTGTAAATATTTGCAAGTTTGGCCTTAGCTTCAGATTTATTGAAGAGTCCAGATCACTCGAGCTGCACCTGATTGTACTGTGGGCAGCTCTATACAGCTTTTTGTGGCATGGTGAAGCTTGTTCTGCTCCTTGTAATAGCTTTTCTAACATGACTGAAAAGCCTTTCTCCTTGTTGCCATTCTCTTTTTATATTTTATTTTTATTGTATTTCATGGAGGGGGGACTATCCTTATCTTGTACCATTCTAACGTTGTCATGGGAAACTGGTTTTAAAAAGGCATTTTTTCCTTCCCTCTTTCCCACAGATGCAAGTGTATCTACACAGCCTGTGCCCTCCCATCTGCACCTGCAGCTCTGCTGGGAAAGCAAATCAATTCAGTGCAGGCAGAGGTGCCCACAACTGCCCAGCAGCTGTACGGGAAACAAAACCAACCCTTCTGAAACATACCCTGAGTTAGGTGTTTATTTAACCATTTCTGTGTTCTGCTGAGAAATTATATCACTTCATGCAGTTGTCACAAATATTTAGGATCTCAGACCCTTTATGGTCCCCAGCGTTTCTCAAGGGTGAAACTTTTAAATGAAAGTAATTTGTAGATTATACTTTTCCTTCAGCAAGGGAATTACAGGTTGTCCAGCTGCCAGTTTAGGAACTGTCGGCACAGATGATAAACAACTGATCTGGGTGTCATAGGACATGGTTTTCTTTCTGCATTCCTCATTGGTGGTTTGGGATGAGGCACCCCATCTCTGTGCCTCAGTTTCCCTACATGTAAAGTAGAGGGAGTCTATCTTCTTTCTAAATCCCTCCGACAGCTACAGCTTGGAGGCATCTGATAAAAGCGAATGGGAGTTGTGATCATTACTGCCACCACTCAGGCACTGGGTTTCTGCTGTGCATTTGCTGTCAGATTTGTTCTTGGTGGCTGTGTTGTCACTAGTTTCAAATTCCACACTTTGAGCCTTTTGTCTTGTGTTCTGCAGCCTGGTAGAAATTTCCCTTCAGACAGTCATACCACGGGCTCTCATTTAAAATCTAACACAAGTTCTTTTATACTTTTCCCTCACCCTGTCTAATCTCCTTTTATGTTTGCGTTATGTGCTCATCCATGTGCTTTGTGAGTGGTTTGTTTTCCTATTCGGGACTGTGCTTTGACTCTTGTGAAAGGCACTATATTAAATCTCTAATAAAGTGTGTGTAAGCTATTCATGTCACACTCTGCACTAGGGAGCACAGTCCATTATGCAATCGGCCAGTGCAAGCATCCCATAAACTACATATACTCAGAGGGCACCGTCTTGATATTACCATCAGCCAGCACAGGCACAGGAAAGGAATAGGGAGGACATGGAAAGGAAGATGCTTTCTGTCAGTTCTTGCAATTTCTTCCTTTCGACAATACAAAATATCCTCAAGAGACAAAACTTTTCATCTCCAGGTTAATAGTGGTCCTGCTGGCCTAAACTCAATGAAACTCCAAGTCCTCTGGATTTAGAGGTTGTAGCAGAAAATATCTCAGTCTCATTACCCAGGAAAGCAGCCAGCGTTGTGTGGACTTCAGTGAGGGTTTCAAAGCCTGCAAGGGCAAACTATGCCCTCGATCCCAGTGCTGTGGCCATCCAGGCTGCATGCTGTAGAGCAAGGACTGGGAAGCCCACTGGTGTTATCATCTCCCCAGCAGCCAGGCAGCTGCAGTAGAGTGGTCCAGATACAGCACAGATCTGCTTTTAGCTATTCTTCAACAAATATTGCCAAAAGCATGTCAAGCAGATTTCTGATGCACAGTCCATAATATCCATAGTGGCTTCCAAACCATCTCATCCAGTCAGGAAAGAGAGCCACATCACAGGCCTGGGGAACTGCTTGAATCAGCTCACGTGTGGTGTGCTGCACACCCCCGACAAACCCTCCAGAAATGGCCCCTGATTAGACACATAAGTGATTGTCCACTGACGAGTTCCAAATAATGGACACATTTGAGAAAATGACAATCTGCTGGCAGAGAGTTTGCAAACAGAACAAGAGATAAAATTCGTCAGCTAAATGATTCATTATGGCTTCCTCTGACTTTTTCATGGCAAAAACAAACCGTGCATAGCTCCACTAGGCAGTTTCTGAGCTTTGCAATTTCTTTCTGTGATTGTCATGCATATAATATCTTATTACATTTGATATTAATGGCAGCGTGGTGCTCAGGTATTGAAAATCCATATGGCCTGTATAATATTTACAGTATGACAAAGTAATAAGTCACAGCGACAGCCTGCTGTCGAGCACTCCTAGCGTTTTGCTCCGAGCGAAGGCAGAGATGTACTGCGATGTTTGGTGGGATGTGGAAGAGTCTGGCTTTTAATTAGTTGGATTTGTGGCTTACAGTGGGGGAGCTGTGGCAGGGGGGTGTTGCTTTGCATATGTTATCCTCGCATGAGGACTGCTAGCAGGACTCGTTCAAGTGCGGCTTGAGAGCTGTGGTTGTTATTTTGGCCTCGCTGCTTGCTGACAGAGCAGATGGGGGACACCACAAAAACATCTTGCTCTTTCTGGTGGGCTGCCCTGTTTGGTGGAGATGTGTGTGGGGAAGGGAAGCGGTGCTTCTGTCCACACTGCACTGGATGTGGGGACATCACTAAGGAACTGAAATGGTTTCAGGAAAGGAGCACTGGGCTGTGACCCTGGAAGTGCTCAGGAACTGTGGAGACCAACCAGGAATGAATGCAGGGAGAAAGGATTGAATCAGGCTGGGTGCTGTCAGTGGCACCTTGGCAATATACCTGCCAAGCAAGGAACGGAGTGTGAAGTTCATGCTGTCAAGAATGGGGATGAAGATGCCAGTAAGAGTTTGAGCCATGGTCTAGATCTGAGAAGGGAAGAAAAAAAAAAACCCAGACCCTGCGATTTATACATAATTTGGTCTGCTGTGTGTGGCCTGGGAGGGGAGGGGACAGGGGGAGGTCGGGATGACTGACGGGGGCTGGACCTGAGCGATGGGTAGGAAATTGCTATTGTGAATTGGAGGCAGAGAGTGGAGGCTACAGAGGTGGTCTCGGGGGGAAAGGTCAGGAATACAGAGCTACAGGATGAGCATGGCTAAAGCTCCAGCTCCCAGGGAGACAAAATGAGCAGTGTGGCTAAGTCCCTGTGACCCCGCCTGTGTTATTTGAGTAGCCTGCTGCTCCATTTTTTAAAAACCACGGCAAGCAGTCCCCATACCTCTGTGCCTTGCAACTGTGCTTATCCTTTCCTCCCTGTAAACTGCATCTCAGCAAGTCAATCCTGCCCCACAGAGCCTGCAAAGACACTGAGCTCTACCATGCTGGCTGGGGGCTGCAGTGCTTCCTCACTCCCCCACCCTCCCTTTGAGATGCCAATGAGATTTTTTGCCATGGGAGATAGAAACCTGCTGGCATCTGTCACTTAAGTTTTGCTCTCATTTCCAGCCAGAAGATTTCTTATAATGATGGGAACCTATCAACCTGAAAAACTTTCCAGAGACTATTTCTTGGAGGATGGAGTGGAAATAGGATCTCCTCCTCCAGGACATGATGGCCTTTTCCAGGGGACAGTTTAATCTTTTAGAGACAGATGAATATGAGACTCAATAATCCGGTAATACAAGCAGGAGATGAGGGGAGTTGGAGAGAATTTCAATAAAGCAGCTGGAAGTAAAGAACCTGGAGCTGCTGTAGCTTCCCTTCAAAGTCCCTGCTTGATGAACCTGGGGTGGAGCTTGCCTGGGGCAGGTGGCAAAGTGTTGTCTCAAGGGCAAAAGGTGCTTTGTAATAGAGTAGCTAGTTCATTCCCTCCTTCACTTGCACGTTTTTGTTCCCTTACAGCAATTCCTCCCCTCAGTCCAACCCCCCCATTTTTTCTTGCTTTGCAATGACTCCATTCCCCCACAGCTCTCAGGCTCTGTACTCTTGCTTTTCCCTCCCACATGTTCCCACCTCACTCTGCACTGTTGTACAAGCCTTTCCACTTCTTGGCAAGAGCTTGCCTGGGACCTGAGCTATGCCTCGTGTTTCTGCTGGCTATCAACAAAGGAGAGGATTTCACCTGGGCTGTGTGAGGCAAAGGAACTGGATGGGGGGAAGAACCCCCCTGATCTCTGCTTTCATTGCACTCATCTTTCAGTAACACCCAGGGTACCAGGCACTGGAAACCATCTGAAAGGGTGTTTGTGTGAGAGGACACTCACTGCTCACTGTTTCCTGTGCTATTACCCTGCAGAGCTGGTTGTCTTCTGTTCACTAGAGCACTTGAGGCAGGGAGATGTCCCACTGAGAACCCAAAGTTCACCCCACGTATGAGTTATGGAAATTGTTACTTTTCTATGTCCAACCCAAAATCCCCCTGCAGAAGAGCCACTGTCTGTAACCCCCCCTCCCCAGCAAAGTTAGGCCCTCAGGGTTGTTTTTATTCTAGTAGAGATGTCATGTCTGACAGTTGCTGTCACCCTATGATTAGACCAGCAATCAGCCCCAGATTCTTTTGATAGAATATGAGCCCTGACTGATTAACAAAGTGGCCTTTGGCCTCAGGTAATAACAGATTTCACAGCACTGCTATGGAGTAATTATTATTTAAAAAGGTCTTAGTGGAAGTTTGATATTCTCCTACAGGCTTCTGTCCATCTGAATGCAGAATTGGAAAGTAACAATTATGGGTATGAACACCAGCTCAACTGGAGGTCTCACAGTCCTGATACATCGGTATTCTTGATGCATCTGTCACATCTCTGTGTGAGAGGGACTAATGTATCGGGCTTGCTTCCTTCTGTGACACCTCAGTGTATTAATCAACCAAAGGATAAAGTTGTCTCAGTCCATCAGTTATCTGAGTTACCAAGTTATCTTGTGTATCACATTCCTCCAGCTGTCAGTTGTCTCACTGTGTCAGCTAGTGATGTCCCCTGGAAGGTCTCTCTTCCAGGTACATCTCATGCCCTTACTTTTGATTGTCATGGAGGTATCAATCTCCAAAGCATGATTTTGTCTCTTTTTGTAGTTCTCTGAGTTTATCAGTTTTCTGAGTGGGTCTCTTGCTTGGGTGGCAAAAGTGTCACAACCTCGTCTTGTGAATGGTGCCACACATAAATACAGAGATCTACAGTACTACATGGACCACAGTCAAAACCTGCAGATCTGAGCTGTTTATTCCTCCCTGGAACACCTTAGTGCTTCAGGCTGTAGTATGGTAACCTCACATTACTCCAGCTTGGTACAGAAGTGCTGGTACTGTTGTCTCAGAGGGTGGCCTGTGAATAATCAGTCGAAGGGCCAGATTTGTGAAGGGATAGATCTGAGGTTCTGTTAAAACTAAACAGCTTGATTGACTTAGATGTCCAAGGGTTGTATTCAGAGTGATGTATTGAATTAAGAACGTAAAATTAGTGGACTTTGTTCCCTAAGTCTTACATATTGCAGCACTTTGCAGAGCAATGCCAAAGTGATGCACTTAAGGAGCTCACTGGGAGACCAACAGGAAACTTGCAGTGAAACAGGGAGCTGAACTTGGGTCTTTTAGCTCCCAGGCCAGCTTCCTCCCCTGTGCTATCCTTCCTTCCCTGATAAAAAGAGCGAAAGAGCATCAATGTCTACTTCACCAGTTGTGGATATCTCGGAATCCAGACCCAAAGAGTAGAAAATGGTCCTGCTAACACCAGTAGAGAAGGTATGGCAACTTCTTCTCCTATAAGCTGAAAGGACCTCACTGAATGTGCTCCTTTACCTGCAGACCTCCTCAGTGGAGCAAATATTTTTGCTAATTAAAGGGTTTCCTGCTGCTGTGGTTGATCCACACAAATGGAAATAGAGGGGAGGCGTGGAGGAAGGAATCATTAAATCAGCAGAACAAAGGCAAGAGGGCAAGTTAAAAGACCTGATCTGAATAAAGGAAGCTCCTCAAAATATCAGCTTCTTTGTCCTACCTGTCCTTCATCCATCCAATTCTCCTGAATGCTGTAGAGAGGCTTTGTCATTCTCAATGACATGGCGAGAGGAACCAGTCCTTCAGCACACTGCCTAAAATAGCAACAGACAAGAGACAAAGTGCTCAGAGGTTCAGCTCAGTCTATGAATGCTCAAAATTCCAGGGCCAGATCTGGATTATTCAGTCCTGACAATGAGCTTCCTCATCACAGGTGCTTGGTGCTTTGTAGACTGAGCTATAAAGACGGCCCCATTCATGGCTGCCTCTCTGGCAGTCATTACCTATTTGAGGTAATACCTGTTAGAGAGGTGAGGTATCAATACCACAGTAGTATTACAGTTCAAAAGTTGGGCCAGATTGCTAGGATGCCTTTAGCAGCCTCATGTACCCCCAGTGATATTCGGATCCATTTTTCCTCATCTGCAAAATTCCTCATCCTTTAGACAGTCACTCCAGCATTCTTACTTCTTCCCAGTAAGTTCTTGTACGAAGTGTATCACCATGATGTTTGAGCAGCTTCCAGTGTGTGAGTGAATGACTTAAAAGCATCTGAGTACTGAGATTATTGCAGCTCTCCATCTATATTAGCAGAATTTCTCCTACCACTGCCTTTTTCTCCTTTCCTTTCCTTTCCTTTCCTTTCCTTTCCTTTCCTTTCCTTTCCTTTCCTTTTTTTCTAGTAATTCACCTCTTGGGTCTGAGAGATATGACCTGTGAGAGGACCCCAGGCTGAAACTGTCCTTTCCTTTCCTTTCCTTTCCTTTCCTTTCCTTTCCTTTCCTTTCCTTTCCTTTCCTTTCCTTTCCTTTCCTTTCCTATTTATCTAGTAATTCACCTCTTGGGTCTGAGAGATATGACCTGTGAGAGGACCCCAGGCTGAAACTGCCAGTTGAAGAGCTATGATTGAGTTACCTTCCCATAACTATTAATATCAAACCTCCAAAACTTGTGTATAGGACATTGCAACATGCCCTTACCTGCGTTGTCAGCAAGTTATGACACCGATACAGGACTTTCCGTCCTCACAAAACAGTTGCACCATGAGGCCTTTAGATTCCATACTAGCATTTACAGTGGTCTCCTTCCACATGAGAGCACAACACGATTACATCACTCCCATGGACCTTCTCCACTCAACTGTCCAGCACAGGTGTTTGTGCATCTAAAGCACGGGTCACATGTGTATGGGTAGAATAAAATAAGCCTAATGAAATTGTGTTTCAGATAGATAGACCAGAGTGTGGAAAACAACATCATTGTGCCAGGTCCTGCAAAAATTTCTTGTGTTCCTGTCCTCTTCCATAGCTAGCTAACTTGCACTGAAGATAGCATCCTATAGCTCATGACAGCACAATGGAGTTACTTTTTTGGTCCAGTGGAAGATGCGGAGGTTCAGAAACCAAAGATGGAAGCTGTGGATGCTGCTAGAGGCTGGTTTTTTTTTTGCAGCTCTTGAGCAGAGCCTAGTATGTAGATGGCTTGTAACTACCACTACTTTCTGAGCAACACCAGGATTAAATGGGCCTTGCTGTGGAGGGAAGCTATGTGTGCATAAGCCTTTTCAAAGTCCCTGAGCATTTATCATCATTCCTGTCTCTCAGCTAATGAGCAGCTAAAGTGATTTTCTATTGCTTGTAATTCACCAAAATTGTTCTAACTGTTGGAAGAGCCAAAATTGACAGGCTAATGCGGCCGCTCGCCCGACTGTCTCAGTGGCTCATCGAAGGGTGAGCTGATTGCTGCCTCCGTGATCAGCCGAGGTGCTTCAGACAACATCATTTCTGTAATACATCAACAATCTGAAAGCTGAAAACAAAGGCCAGAGGAGAGTAATCATCAGTCACAACGCAGTGCTTAAGGCTAAAATAGGTCAGGGCTGAATACTAAAGAGGACAAGGAAGAAAAAAGTATCCTCCTATTTGCTGTTTTTCTTTTTCCCTCTTTGTCTCTCTGCTTCAGTCTCCAGGCAGGGTTCTGGTGGTTCTGGACCTTTCCTTACTTCAGCAGACTAGACTAAGGTCGAATTGAGGCTGGAGTGGGCTGGTTGGTTTTGCTGTTGCCCTGGTAGGTTAGTTGTGGGATCTGGGAAGATTGAAAGGTGGAAGGAGCAGCCACTGGTTAGAGTGGAGTGCACTTGGGAAGGCATCAGCCTAAGGCAAGTCCTCCATGTGTCAGAGGTAGTGTTTGCTGCTCACTCCCCTTCTCTTTGTCCTGGGTAAATACGGCAGCTTCAGGAAAGTTTTGCAAAAAACAAAGTCCAACAATGCCAGCCCCTGGCATGTGAACCCTAAATCAGACTGCACTCCTAAAACTTCCAAAACATAAACCTAGCTTAGGAAGTCCAAGATTGTGTGTTTACAGATATTCATGTGTAGACATATACGTGGACACATGTATACTGACAGGAAGATGTTTCAGGATTTTGAGTTTTTAGAGCATACCAGTATACTTTGGGTTGCATTTCTGTTGTTATTTTGCCTCGAGTGACAGGAATTGGAGAGTTATCTGAAAGTAAACCAGTGCACAGTTGGAAAGGCACAGCACTGAGGGTGCTTCACTTTCCAGAATGTGTGTTCATCCCTCTGATGCCCAAAGTGCTCTGAGCCCTTGTTGAAGCCTTGTAGCTTCAGTGGCTCTGCTGTTTGTGAATTCTCTGGCAACTAATAAAACAGTTGTTCTCATATTCCAAATATTGCCCAAGTAAAGGCACTGGGTCTCTGCCTTTGTCCTGGTTTTGGCTGGGACAGAGTTAATTTTCTTCCTAGTGGCTGGTACAGTGCTGTGTTTTGGATTTAGTGAGAATAGTGCTGGTAACACACTAGTATTTTAGTTGTTGCTAAGCAGTGTTTACACTAACTCAAGGACTTCTCAGCTTTCTGCCACACCCCACCGGTGAGCAGGCTGGGGAGCACGAGAGGCTGAGAGGAGACAGCCAGGACAGCTGACCCAGCCTGGCCAAAGGGATGTTCCAGACCATATGACACCAAGTATATGAACTAGGAGAAAAGTTGCCTGGGGTCTGCTGCTTGGGAACTTGGCATCAGTCCGTGGGTGCTGAGCAGTTGCATTGTTCCAGCATTGTTGGGAGAGGACAAATACACAAAAAATGACTGCATGACCCTAATTTCTTTAGGAAAAAAGGCTAAAAAATCCCCTGAATCAAGTTCTCACTTGGTTGTAGGAGTTGAGCTTTTCAGAGAACTCCCTAAATGCTTACACTCAAGAGAAAATATCAGGCTTTGGGAAAACTGAGGCTACAGAGAATTCTAAGCAAGCCAAACCAAGGCTTTTTGCATTCTGGATCTAACTCCTTCCTTCTCTTGTTCAGGACATGAGGTGAATGCAAACTTGTTTTTTCTCCAGGTGCTCCACTGCAAACTCAGTGGACCAGGAGATGCCTTTTCATCCGCTTCCTTGCAGACATAGGTGTCTCTACTGGAAGTTAAAGTGTCTGCCAGTGTGGCTTTCAGGATCACGGGAACTCAAAAGCTTTCTCGCATCATCAAGCACAGACCCCAGGGAAGTCATTTTAACATGGTGCTTATGTGCTCAGCCCTCTATATCTGAGCTAGACAGCTTGAAACCTTGAAATACTATGGCAATTCTTCTATGTCCAGTCCAGTCTCTCATCACTGCTAAGCTCAACTACAGATGAAATTTGAAGGGATTTATCCAGCCACTCTCATCAAAGACAGCTAAAGGGAGCTCTGAATAGCTACCCCATGCTGTGTTTGTTTATTCACAAAAAAATTCTTTGGAGTCCAAATTAATTTTTGAACCTAATTTTCAGTGTGTGCTTTGTTTGGTGTGTAAAACCTGAGTCTGTGTGTGCTGGCCACAGCCAGACTATGTGAGTTGCTGTCTTAGCAACTGCTGTCTCGTCCTCAATAGAAGGGATAATTACACTAACTTAGTCTGATAGAATGATGGCTCTGCCTTCAGACTTCAGAGATGAGAGGCAAACCTCGTGCTTTTTAAAATCAGAGATCCTGAATTCAATTCTTACCATTGTGATCCAAGAGAAAGCATCACGCTGTGACTAACAGTGGGTAAAACCAGCCAGGGACATATAAGATCAGGTTCCCTGTCCCAGCAGCATGAATAACCTGTGCTACAGATGGTAGGGATCTTTAGAAACCATATGGTCAATCTGTACAAACGTAAAGGATGAAGAAACTGTAGCAAAGGTGAGATTTGAACCTGTATGTTCTGAATCCCCAGGAAAGGTGTTGCCTGCAGAATGACATAAATAGCACTACTAATTGCTTTTCTGAGACTTGTTTGTACAGGTCCTGATTTTAGTGATGGTTAAGGGCACTCGGGGGATTTCTTTAAGGTCTTATTTATGTGCTAATCTTTCTTGTTTTTTAATGTAGACAGAGGATGGGTCATCTAGAAGGTGGAGAAGGAGCTGAGCTGCTGTTGAATCACTGATCTAAGTCACCTACCTTGCTGTGTTAAATATGGAGTGAACCTAAACATTTTACTCTCACTAGCCTAAAGCTAAGAAGCAAAATGGTCAACATCTTCATTTAGTCACAGAATAAAACCCTCTCATAGTAATTGTCCATATCTCTGTGTTCTCTGGCTGCCTTGCCTTTTGAATTCCTTGCTTTTATATAGCTGGATGCACAGGATGTTTATAACCAAAGAGAGAGGCAGAAAAGACAGAAAGCACATCTGAAAAGGAGACTTAAATAGAAAGGATGCTTAGATTTAAAGAATTGTCCCCATATCCAATAGTGACGCATTAAATCACTGGAGTTTCAATAACTCATACAGTATCTCCATGGAGATGTGCACCATATGGAGTTAATTAGGAGAACAACAAAACAATCAATTAGTTCCTTAATTAGTTTTACTAAGAAATGATAACAAACACAAACAATTTATTCAAACAAATGCCCGGACCACAGTGATAGTTTAATGGCCCCTGTGAAACTGGCTCCATGCTGAGCTCCTTAGTGGTACTTTGATTGATTTTGAAGATACTGAGGGTAAATGTTAGCTTTGGTCCAGCCAAAATGTTTTATCAGTATGATCAATTATTAACAGTATTAGATCACAGAGAGGAAATTGCTGGGAGGTTTTCATTAAAAAAGAAGGGGGAGGTGGGGGTAGGAGGGTGGAGAGGAAGAAAACCTGAAATAATATGGTTGCATCAAGCCAGTATTTAACCTGGGAGCAATATGTGGGGATTAAGACAGTAGGGATTTTCCCTGCGTGCTACAGTATCATTTAATCCTAGAAATAAATTGGTTTTCTGTATCTTATCCAGATTGGTATTTTTGGTATATACATTACTTGGAGAAGGGTGAATCAGGAATGCACAGGTCATACATTAACTCAGACATATTCAAAACAAAGTGATGCTGGGAAGTAGGATATTGGCAATAAAGCAGTTGGGAGCAGATCATGGAAGTCAGAATGCACAAGGAGAATTTGCTGTTTGTTTATTTGTTTTCTTCTTTTTTATGCTGATATGCATCACAGGTATTTGTATGAGAAATTTTTTTGTATCTCTACATATCACACCTGACTTCTACCGATATCAAGAAGGACTTGAGAGCTCTGGAGAATACATTACCTATGCCACCAAGAAACGTAAATATCAAAATTAGCTTCTTTGCTGCACTCAGGAACTGTGATTAATTGCTTGTTAACAAGATGTTCAAAGTACAACGATTTATCTGAGTTTGATCAGGCAGATTATGGGATATAACATTTTAATAAATTCATTGTGACTATGGATATATGTTAAAATGATAAATAGTTTGGGTTACTATAGATGTTCTAGATCAAATAAAGTTATTTTTAGAATATGTTTATGTGATGGACTAACCTATTATTTAGGTTGAATTTTTATGAACTAATCCTTTTCTTTAAAATGCCCAAACTTTAGAAAGGTGTTTTACTGCTGCCATCTTCCCTGTAATTCTTCTTTCTCCCATAAATACTTTTCTTTTTCTTTTTTAAATAAACAAACAAAAATCCTCTCTTGTGCAAGTTTGGAGGAGGCTCAGGCCTTGCAGCCAGAGGCTGTGTGGAGATGATGCTCTGGATGCAGATTGTGAGCAGTCATACCCGGAGGGGGCACATCTGGCAACACTCTTTGGGAGAAACGCATCCACTGAGCAGTCTGTCCCAGCTGAGACATCTTCAGCAGGGGACCAGGTAGTGAAGCTGCTGGCAGAGAGAAATGCAAACTCTTATGTAAGTCATCAGAGCCACTATCAATCTGTAGCCTTCATTTCTTCGACCACTGAAGTGTATGTGTGTATGTGTGCCTGTGTCTGAGCTTTCCTGCTTAAATCAGTGAGCAAAATGGAGACTCTCTCTCCTTATGTAGCTTTAGTAGCTCCTTTTGCCAGCCAAGCAGGCTGTAGGTGGGTTTCCAAGGTAGCCTTTGTTCTGGGAAACTGGTTCAGGACTGACTCCTAGTCTGCAAAGGAATAGGTGACACTATCATCTTTGTTTCTGGTGCACTGGCTACCACTGCAGCCCCTGAAGATGCTGGTTTAAGAAAACACTAATACACCCTTTACAAATCTCAGTACCTGTGGCTTCTTTACAGCATCTTCACTTTGCTCTGCTCCTATTTTCGGAGACCATATTAAATAGATATTCTAACCTTGTGGATACAGCTTGTTATTTTGCTAAAGAAGAGGAATAAAATGTCATTTTCAGATCTGTGTAAAGTAGCTCTTCCTCTCGGCTTTGTCCTGCAGGTCATGGTGAGGTGTTGCAGTTACACAGCCCCCATCTCCAGCACCCCAGCAGCCTCCCGCTGGTGGCTCAGTAGCTGAGGATAAATCTCTGCTTGCAGCCAGGCTGCTGGTTAGAATGTAAATGTCTAAACTTTGGAGAAGTGACCTCTGTTAAGTGGTTTAATGCAGTCAGTTGCCAGGAGCTCATGAATTCTGTATTACAGCCAGTAGTTCCATGCGATTGCAACTATCTTGCTAATAATACAACCTCAACATATTTATCACAATAACTCAGACATAGGGAAAGTATAAATATCTTTGATACTGGGAAATGAACTGGCTGCCTATAGGCATCCTCTTTGCTTTATTAATTTAACCCTCTGCAGCTGTCTCTGCCAGGGACTGGTGAAAACCTGGTGCAAAGAAAGAGATTTAAAAGGATTAAACAATGTTGCTATGTGTCTGCACAACATACTCAATTCAACTCGATTCAGAGTGTTTTACAGATGTTACCAGCAGACCCAAAGGTTGGGTACAAGAAGGTTTGCCTCAGAAACTGCTGAAATGCAGCCATTTGTGCTTTTAGGGTAGAGCAAACTAGATTTCTGTCAGTATGCAGTTTATTTAGGAGAGGGATGAAGGAGAAAACTGCATCCAGCTGAGACACCATGAATAGTTTCAGGGAAGCACGATGCTCATCCTGATGTTCAGGTCATCAAGCAAAGTTTGGAATTGCCTCATGCTTTCTGACCCTGTGTGCAGGATCCTGCTGGCCAGAGGATCTCAGATGGGTTGCAACTCGTATAAGTTGTCAAAAGGGAAGAATAACAACAGTGACCTTCCAAGAATTCAGTAATGGATGTCTGGTGACTGCTTTTCCTACACAATACATGAGTGTGGATGGATCTGCTAACAAGGATTTGTTACCAATGACCTTAGATTTAAGTCCACCCCTTTGCTCCCTATGACATCAAGCTCTCTTTGTGTTGGGTTGGAGCATAAGAGACCCAACGGACACTTGTTAAGCAGAACCACCTCTCACTATATCTCAGATCACTCTGGAGGTCAGATGGTGCCTGTTTGGTATCACTAACCCTGTCCAATCCTGTTATCCGACGTGATCAGAGACCGTGGTGGTACCGGATAGATTTTAAAGCAGATGGATGTGGTCAGGTAGAGCTGATTTCTCCATTCCTAAAGGGATTTAGGACAGGGAGAATTAGAAGTTATTATGCACTAGCTAAAATCTTTTGTGTGTGATCAAGTCTATGTGATAAAGATAGCCATGATCTGGAGTGATAAAAGCCTAATTTCACGGGCCATCCACACCGGTTTTCTTGAGATAGATAATGTTCCTACCACACACATTTCCCTATCTTCTTTTTAGGTTAAGATCTCCTTTTACTTCTTTTTAAAATTAAGTAAAACTTGGGAGAACTAGAACTTTTTATGGTCATTTTACACCCAAAAAAGTTCTTCCAGTATTTCAAGCTTTGGAGTGGGGGAAAATAAAAAGTTTTTGAGGTTCTTTTCCTTTGAAATATGGACTGGCTATAGACAGGAGAAGGTCAGGGCTGCAGTGGCTGAGACAGCAGGGGAGGAGAAAATGTCAGGGAGGCTTTTTATTGTTTTTATGATACTACTTAGACCCAATAAAATATGTCAATTTCAGATATAAACAACTTGAGATGGGTCCAGAAAAAATGTGATGACATTATTGAAATGTGGGCTGTCCTGCTGAGCCACGTTTCTCACTGGAGTTTCCCTCCATGATGGGTGCACAGATTCTCCTTCCAGTTTGGGGGATCATTCCTTAAGTGTGCATTGTGCCTGATGCACGGGTTTAACTCTTCAGTATTTCTTTGTAGCAGGAGAATGTTTTCAGCTGTGAAATCCCTGTGAAATTGAGATTTCACTGTATGTTGAACTCGGGGCCCTCTGAATAACCAGTGTCCTGTTCCAGCAGTGCAATGTGCTCTGCAGGCAGCCGGGTCTTCAGCCAGAGTGTGTGCTCAGCATGCTCAGGGCTCCAATCCTGCTGGCTACGAGGCACTTCTCTGCTTCTGAGAAATGTGAGCAGTCACTGTGCCTTCCCCTCTGCTCACGGAGTTTGGAAGGATGCTTCAAAGCAAGCAAGAAAACCTCTCTTTATTTACATGCTAACCTCTGACTCACATCTGAGCAAAGCCTGCTGACAGAGGACTGGGTCCCAAAATCAGACCTATCTGTAAGATTTTAGTATGACTTTGATTAACCTTTGTCATCTCTGCCAAAATAGATTCAAGCTGTTTGTGGAATTTGCTCTACAGTGGTCACTGCAGTGTTGCCCTAGGGAGATGAGAAGGGGCAATGCCACCAAGAACCTACTGAGATAAGAGGAGGAGGAAATATCTTTCATTTGCCAGTTTTTCCACAGCCTGCCCACAGATGTATGTGTGCTTAACCACTCTTTTCAATGCAAATGTTGGCTCAGGACATTACAGCCACATTTCAAAGGGAAAGTGCTTCCTGATAGAGATGTAACTGTCTCTAATTAAAGTGCCTGGTAGGGGATCCCAATTCCACCTGACCTCACCACAACCTCGTCCCTGCAAGTGGAGACCTCTGAGTCTCAGAACTTGTCTCTCCCTTTTCCATATTTTAATTTTTTTTTCCCAAGGCTCTCAGACTGATGAAACCTCAATTATCTGAAACTCAAAGCTAGACAAACTGAGACAGCTGTCTGAGGACACGACTGTTCTTGCCCATTTAGATCAGACACTTTCTTTCTAATATTTTCAAATTTTTCTAGCATGCACTTTATTTTTTAATGCCCAACATTTTTTTTGTCCCTGGAGCTGCAATCTTCTACACCATTGACAACAAAAATCCTTTTACTGTCTCTGGTCCGTGCTGTTTTCGCAGCCCAGGGACATGTGCAAAAATAAGCAACCCCACTGAAGACTGATTTCTCTTTGCATAAATACAGTGGTTATGGAAAGGTGTTCATTCTATTTTCCACAACCTGTCATGTTGGCTTTATAATGAACCGGTTACTGAGCTCTGGAAAACAGATGGAAACCTCTTCTGACAGCCCCTGTCAAAGGAATAGGCAGGAAGAAGGAGAAAAGAATTGCTGGATATGAACTCCTAGTACTTACATGGACAGTGGCAGGAACTGAGGAAAGATGTAGATTTTGAACAGGATTTAAAGGCTTGATCAATCGTAACAGTGATGGAAATGCTGCCATCAAATAATAATAAAAAGATATATAACTGGTTTTACACCATCAATTATTTTCTTCCCTGGCGAAAGCAATGCAAAGGTGGTGTTTTGGAAAGAGAATCAAGTAGCAGGTAATCAGTCTATTTACATACTCCAAGCCAAAGGGAATATAAAAACCCGAGGAAACGGCAGGAATGAGCATTAGTAAAACTGATCTAATCTCTGCTGTTATTAGTTGCACAAGCCAGGCTGTTTGATAGATATACATATATATTGCTTCTCTCCTCTTTCAGCCACAGCCTCATATAACATCTGTCATCGTGCTTGTCCCCAGTGACAGAGAGAGCTCTACTGAGCATGCCCTGCAGATTCAGCTGGGGAGGATCATCTTTCCCAAGCTATAAAAGTATCATTTTCTCCGTGCGTGGGGCACGGTGCTAGCAGTGAATTGTGCTTGCAGGACGGGCAGCTACCCGGCCCTGGCACCAGCTGAACGTGTCAGCATTTTGCAGGAGCAGGATGCACTCACTATACATTATTAGAAAAGACAAGGCACAACAGGAGGTTGTAGAGACTGAACTCAAGAGGGTCAGCATAGTCTCCTAGGGAATAGAGATGTCTGTGATATAGGGTCCAGGCATCTACCAAACCTCACGTAACAACCTCCAAACATGTTGACTTACACCAAGCAAAATTGGTCAAGCTCTCTGGATTTCATGAAAGCAGATTAATAGAGGAGAGTAGGAGCCCCAACAATAACCCCTGGCTGCAGTGGTAGCTCAGCCTTGATCAGATATCAGAAATTTTAAAGGGGTGACAAGTCCCAAGACATACTTTGATTGCCCATCTTCATTTGTTCTGTTCCTCCATTGTTTCTAAAATTTAAATCCCTTAGGAGAGCTTCCAGACAGTTTCATTCATGCTAAACACACTTTCTTTTCCCCCCAGATGATATAGTTAGAGCTGAAATCCCTTGAAAATAAAAACTAAAAAGATGATGACATTTGATGTGATAAATCCTAATGTTAAGTGGCAGAGGCAGCCACAGCCTTCCTGATGACACTCAGCAACCTCAAACAGAGATGACGACCAACATCAAACAGTACAACAGACAGATGATTGCCTATTTGAATTTTTTTTGAGGACCACAAACAAGAGGAGGAGCCCAAAGAGAGGTGGGACCAGGACCTCTCTTCAGTTATCGTATGGTCAAGGTGAAAGTTCAGCACGTGCTCAGATGGCATCAGGCCAGCATGAGGAAGGCAATCCAGCACCTACAGCCAGCGTCCTGCCAAGGTTTATATAGCCAACATCATTCCTCTCTGCCTTTGACTTTCCAAGTGAATAATCAATAACTGTTTATAGCTGAAGGCAGCCTTGAAATTCATGTCTAGACCCAGAGGATGACACTTTACCCTTTTCCTGCCACGCCTGTTAGTTACACATGCAAAATCAGTTGTCAATGTGAGATGAGGGGATTTATTGTTCTAGAAGTGTAAGGGGAAGAGGGTTCAACTACAGTTGACAGAAGATCGCACAGGAAGATTTTATCTACTGAAAAACAGGCTTGTAGATGGAGGGATCCTGTCCCTAAGACTGGCTCCACAGAAGTGCCTTCTCAGCCTAAAATAGATTTTTTTTATGCTGCCCTTACTTGGCTACTCTGCAGAGGTGAGCTGTGGGTTGTTGTGCTCCTGCTGCAGTCCTTTGCACATAGCACTAAGTCTTGTGTCTGGCAGCAAAGTCAGAAGCAAACAAAACCCTAGGAGATCCTTTGCAACATGTTGACTGATCTGTTTCATGTATTATTTCCCTGTGTATTGCAAAAGTCTCCTGAAGAGCCCTCCATGAAGGACCAATGGAGGGAATCCTGAGAAGGCACTGGAGGGCTGGAAGTGTCTTGTAGCAACGTTAGTTACTGCTACAGTGGACAATAACATGGGTGAGCTCAAGATCTATCCCATGTTTCCATCAGCCAAATTAAGTTAACTAGCTCCAGCATGCCAAAGAAAGGCAATTTTTGGCACAAAGTTTTAAGTAGGGACCACACTCAGGTGGCACAATTTGACTTGTATGTTGAATGGGAAGTGAGATGGGTCTGGGGCACATGTCCACCCCAGCAGGACCTGGGGTGCTCATTACAGTGGGTGCAGATCGAATCTATGGCTGGTTGGGGCTACTGAGCTTCTCTTAGTGAAGGTGGCTGAGACACAGACAGCTGCTCTGGACAGGATGGAGGTAGAGTGGGCAGTAGGTAATGATGGGACATGGTGAAACTGTTTACTTTGACATGCACCTTCTTCTACATCAAACAATGAGACAGCGAAGGAAAACTGCTTGGAATAACTAGATCACTGATCCTAGGAGGGCTTCAAAGGAGTCTGAGAACTGGGTGCCTGGATCCTATAAAAAAATGTGACTTGAACACCTCGCTTCCCCTAAGATGCCTTTTGAAAGCACAAGCTAAAAGCCAACATCCCCTTGAAGAAAGTCAGAGGAGGATTAGAGGGGGCAGCTGAAGGCAGAGAGCTGTGGGGAGAAGGACTCTTTTACTTTGTAAGGAAAAAGCATCTGCCAACACTTTAATCCAGACTGATTGGTTCTCCTGGGCTGAGAGAGAGCTGTTTCTGGTGTGCAAAGCTGGTGTGTACAGACAAAAGTGCTTTCAAATATTTTTTAAAGAGCCCTGAAGAGAAATGTGATTTTTCTGTGAAACTCCTGAGAGTTTTTAAGCACGGATTTGTTTGGGTAAATTGTGAGTGAGTGCCCTCCTGTGAGCACATGGGAACGGCTGTTTAATTGGCCTACACCTGGTGTTGATTATGATGATGCTTGGGTTTTTTTTCTCCTAATTCCCTTCACTGTATCTCATTTTGATCAGCTTCACTGCTGTACCCCACAGCTTGAGTTTGGCATGCCCAGTATAAAACATAAAGAGTGCTGGAAAAATTATGAAAAAGTCTCTCTGCCTTGATATAATTCAGTATTAAAAAGTGAAGGCACAAGTTGCTCAGCCCAGTTGGGAAGTTCTTGGTTTGGCTCTGAGAGGGGCAGAGGAGCTGTATGTAAGGTTGTGTTTTTTAACTAGGACTTTTCTCCACTCACTATGAGGTGCACAGCAATATTTAAGTGAAAACAAACCATGTCCCTCGTTGCTGGCCATGACAGGTCACTGTGCAGGTAAATGCCTGGCACAGCAGTGTGCTGCTCAACGGCATAAAGGCTGAGCCTTGCTGTGTTACAGCCCTGGCTTGCTTACCAATTAATTGCCTCATGGACAACTAATTTGGCCTTGATGTGCCTCAGTCAAACTGGGTAAATCCCAAGCCATGGTCTGGACCAGTTTTATTGGTATAAATACAGTGGGTGCTTTTTAAACGAATTTTATTTTAAGTGAGATCTCTGGGTGCTCACCTGAGAATTCAAACCCATCTCCTGTCTAAAATGGGAAATTCCTCTTCTGGAATCGTGTTTATTTGGCTCCCAACTATCTCTGTATCTGCAGAAAGAATAGACTTACACTTGACACACTTGACATTGCCTGGGTGTGAACTGAAACGGGGGAAAGAAGTACTAGCAGCTTCTTCAAATATTGTCATTTCCTTTTTTTTTTTTCTTTTTTCTTTTTTTTTTTCTTTCCCAAGAGTTATAGAGCTAAAATAATCTGGCTTTGACTTTGAATAGAAACAGAAAAGCAGGAGAATTTGGGAAGGGGTGGTACTCATGCAAGACATTAGCTGATAAATTATAGCCTTGGTATGAAAAGCAGTTGTGTGTCTGTGTAAATGTGTGGAGAGAGGTTAGAGTAGGGAGGGGGGTGGGCAGGAAACTACACTTAATACACAGATTTTGCTCAGTCCTTTGGAGACCACTTTTGCTGCAAGAATATAAGAAATTTTCAAGAGCTGGATCCTGCATAATATTTCAGGATTAAACCAACAGACAAACAAAAGCCCCCAACCCAACACCAGTGCTCTAAGTACCCTTCTCATGGGCTGCTGTGTTATTTGCAAACCTGAAGCCTTTCTTTCTGTGTGACTCCAATCTTTATTAAAAGGATGAAACATCTGGAAGTGTGTATGTGTTTGTGCTTATGTAGAGACCCTCCACACCATGCCTATGTCTCCTCTGTGCTCCTTAACCAGTTGCAGATTCTAAATTAGGGTTGTGACTGGAGCTGAGATGTGGGGAAGAACCCACCTGGAGAGCAAGACTTACTATTTGTTTTTCTTTAAGCCCTCAGTGTTTACTCAGCTGGTGAAACAAAACTCCTCATTTCGTCAGATGAAATGTTAAAAAGAGAGAGAGAGAGAGAGAGAGAGGAAAAAAAAAAGGCGGGGAAAAATAAGTGTAGGAAAGAGAAGGGAAGAAAAGAAAGATAAATTGGATGGCCACAGTCTGCTTTGCTGGCTTTGTTGCTGACTAGCACACGGGAGGACAGTGCCTTACAGGAGTCACACACAGCCCTGGGAGTGTCTCTCTAGCATTGCATCATGGATCACTCTTTGCAAGACCTCTGACAGTGTTCACACTCCCCTCTCTGTACACTTGGTGGCTTGGGTGGCCCTAATTCCAATCCCTCAGCTGGGACCCAACCTCTCTAAGTGAAATTGGCCATGATAGGAGATAGAAATATTGTGGACATGGCAATTTGGTGGACCTGTCACCTGCCAGTTCATCAGACAAAGCCACCAGTCAGGTGGCTCACAGAGTAGACAGCAATTATGTGACCCTCTCCTATGTCCCTTATCACTCTCCTGATCCTCCTGACTAGGTGCAGATTGAAACTCTGATGCTGATGACTCCAAGCATTAACTTTTTCTTTATTGTGACTGCTTTTTTTTTTTTTTTTTACCTTATTCATTTTATTTAGGACTGAGAATAAGTTTTGTTCCAGTCTAGTAATAGCCTGAAGCCACGAGCTGGGGAGTTGAGATTTCAGAGAGATAAAAAAACAGAGCAGAAGAAAATATGTGAAAAATTGCAATGACAAGGTTTCTGCTGGTAGCTTGTGATACAGAGAAATGAAGTCCCAGGCCAATGTGCTTTGGCAGCTGAGAAAACACTAGTGCTGGCATTGTCTATCTGGCAGACAGGCAGGCAGAGTGAGTGAGTTGGGGGGAACTGGGTATAGAAAACACTTGCAGGAGGCTGTACAATACAAGCAAATCTAAAATTTCAAGCAAACACTCCAGTCAGTCTCCTGTGTAGTATATCTGAGGGTCTTATACACGGTTTTCTCTTCCTCTTAAACTGGTGAGCCCTACAAATTCAAATAGGGAAGGTTGTTTTCCTCTAGTCTGGAAAACACTCAGGTCCCAAGGTGTTTGACTTCATCAGCTCAGTGGCAATGAAGAGTGCAGGAGCTGTGGATATGGGTGTTGCTGTGCTCTGCAGGACCTGTAGGCTCTGCAGAGTCCTCTGTGGAGCTGGGGCTGCACGGTGGGTCTGGCTGGGCTGTGCTGGGCTGTGGCCAGCTCACAGGAGCAGCTGTGTATTTTGAAAACTTGTCTTCACACATCTTAGAGAAGTGCAATGCTCTGCCAGGCTCCAGCAAACTGAAGGTCAGGAAAGTTCCCTGTGGACAATACTGATAAAATCCTGCTCTTGCAGACAGGCCGTTCCAGGGAAGATTGGGCTGGGGGATTAAAACCTCATTTCTGTTCCATCTCTTTTGGCAATCCCATTTCCCAACTCACAAATCGCCTTTGTTCACTGCTTGTCCCTGGCATGTGGTGTTATCCATACACAGATACCAACAACATGCTGGAAGCCTCTGTCCTTCTCCTGTACTTAGCCCTAACATCCTGGAGAAGGATTTATCCCCACTTTTAGATGTGTAGAAGAAACAGCTGGATCATGGCTCATTTTAGGTGTACACAAATAAGCCTAGGGCTGGTGAAAGGTGTGTGGTGAACACAATAGTGCATTCTGGTGCCATGACAATGGCAGGGCAGTTTCCCTTCCTGCTGCATGGCTTAGAGGTGGAAGAATTGCCTATAAAAAGGAAAAAAGTTCTTTCTCCACCTCTGGAATTTGTGCTTTTCATGGAAGTGATCAGGCAGAAGTATCAAAACAAGGCTTGTTGATGCAGACGAGAGATGCAACTCAGTTTAAGCTGACCCACAAACAGCTGTCTCCTACAAGCTTGACTCCTAGGCTAGATCTGAACCTGTGGTCAAGTCAAAGGAGCCTCAGCCCATTATCAAACCACTGAGCTCACAGCTCTTGATATACAATAATTCCTCACTGGCAATTAGCCCCAGCCTCTCTGTATTTCTCCTGTCCACAAGAACTAACCACGTATCTGCCTGCCCCTCAGTTGCTGGTGGTGTATTTTGGGCATCAGGAGCTATTTGTGAAGAGCAGTGACTCTGCGTGGCTGTAATAAACACGCTGCCACGTTGATGATTTATTGAAGTCCCACCAGCACCCAATTATGTAAATCCGATTATCTGTTGAGGAGGCTTTGCTGAAACAGCTTGTAGTTGTTAACACTTTCTTTTTTTTTTTTTTTTTGAAATGGGAAAATTTAGTTGAAAGAGACTTTTGAGTCTTAAGCATTAGGCTCCCAGAGCTGAACACAGCCAGCTCCCTTGCATGTGGCTCTGGAAAGGTGGCTTTGTATTCTTTAATGATAATACCTTTATCTCCTTCCCTTCACACACGGGCTGAGGCTGGTGGGGGGCTGTTGATGCCTCCCGTGACAGTGTGGCACATCTGAGTGAGTGCAGGTGGGAGGAACAGTCCCACTGCTGACACAGACCCCAGCAGTGGCTCTGGGTGGTTCTGTCACACAAGTAACTTGCTCTGCTTCTCATACAAGGATTTTTCAATATCAACAGAGGCTAAACTCATGTATTGCCACAGGTAAACTTTTGGGGACCTTAAGTCATGCTGCTGGCTCACAGTGGTGGCTAAATGTGTTGAGCTGGTTAATGTGAAGCAAAGCAGTCAAGTCAAAGAGCACAGAGATGGTTTTAATTACATAATAATCATAATAACAACACATTTATGGGAAAACTGAAGCTCTGCTTGTGCAAAATTCCTAGCTTCAGCTGGTGCCATAGGGCTGTGAAGGTGTAAAGCTGAAGAAGGAGTTTCTTCATGAGCACTGAAGGGAACGAGGCATTCACATGCCTCTGAAAGCAAGTGAGATCTTCACCCCATGACTGCCAAAGTGGAAGCTGAAAGTGTGAGCACAACTTCCCATTTTTCACCTGCACAGCTGCTATGCAGATCCTAGCCAAGCTCATGTAGTTGCACCTTTGTGCTCATAGCTCAAACAGGACCTTTTTGTCCAGACTTTACTAGAGACAGAATTTGGTCAAAGGAAGTGGCAATTGTATTCTGGAGAAACAGGAGCATTGCAGGGGTGTGGAGAGGTAGAAAGCCACCCCTGCACCCACAGTAACAGCCTGAGCTTTGAGGCAGAGTTGCTTTTCTGGAGGTGGAACATCCTGAAAACTTTGTGCCCCAGGCACCGAGGCAGGAAAGCAGATGAGAGAGGGACAGGAGGCAGCCCAGGCCGTGTGCACAGACACCCAAGAGGTTCTTTTCTGGGGGAAGGATAGATACAGCCTATACTGGGTTAACTGGATGCTTGGGTTTCAGGAGTTCTCACTCCCAGGAGACTGTCTTACTGAGATGCAGTCGGGTGTGCATATGAGATAAGGCTTGTAGCCAGTTTTACATAGGAGTGTTTTATTTCATTTGACTTTTGCAAAGCAGAGGGAAGGTGTTAGACTCCTCACTGTTCCTCCTAGCTGATTCTTAAGAAATCTGTCAGTCGTACTGACAGCAGGGGACAAGCCAACTTTCTGCATCCCTGTGAGCCCACCAACAGGTTTTGGGGGCCTAGTGCTCCTGGAGAAAGGCACATTGGCTAGGTTAGCTCAGCCCAGGTAGGTCAGTCGTGCTGCCTCCCAGGGCTGTGCTGAGCCACCAGCACTGTTAGAATGGTGATGCTGGGAAAATGGCCTGCAGCCCTTTTCCCTCCTTCCCATTTCCTCTTCTGTGTGGATTTACATCCCATGCGAGCAGAGAAAAAAGAAAGGATTTATTGTTTGTGAGCACTAAAAGCAGATGTTTCATCCAAAAAGGCAAAGAGAAAGGATCAATGAACATGTAGTAAAGGGACAAAGATAACAGCAGACGGAGAACACCTTAAATAGCTTGGTTTGTTCCAGACTGGAGGAACACCTACCCCAGCCTGCTCCACCTCTGCGGGACGGACTCCTCATTCCTGTGCAATCAGAGACTCTGCTTGTGCCCTTTCCTTCCTCCCCTCTCTCCGGAGCTGGGCAGGAGCAGGAGGAGGAGCAGCTCGTTTCAAAGTGCTGGGGGAGTGAAACAGAGAGCTGAGTTTGCTGCCAGCAGCCCCATCTCATCCGTGTCACAGGCATACACAGGCGCCTTTTGTCCCAGCGCGGTCCCTGCACAGGCGGGGCTGGGGACGGGACGAGGCGGAGCCTGTGGCACCCACCAGCCACCCCGGAGGAGCGGGCAGCGTGTCCTGCTCCTGCCCACGTCAAAAGGGGTTTTCTGTGGATGTTGCTGATGGCAGGAGCTGGACTCGGCTTCCTCACCTCCCCTCTGCTCCCTCATCTCCCCTCTGCTCCTCAACCTGTGATAAATCTTCCAGCCTGTCGAATCCTGCTCCCCTGTTCCTGCTCCAGGATGAGACCCGCTGCTGTTTCCCAGCTCTGCTAATCCCTCCTAGGGCCATTTCAGCTCATCCTTGGGACGTGCTGATTAAGAGTTTTCAGGGTCTTTTGAAAGAAAACCAATCTTTCATTAAAAAAAAAAAAAAAAGGTGTATTTTTCATTAAAAGCAAGTGTTTTATTAAAATATTTTGTCTCTCCCCAAACCCTTGAATTGTAAATATTTTCCAAATGTATACAGACATATTTTGTCTACTAGCACCTGTGTTTGCAGTAAATGTTTTTACTAAAAGATTTCATTGTAAGTTTTTAAGAGGGAAAAAAAAGAGAAAAGTGAAAATGAGTTTATTTTAAACCTTTCAGGCTGAAAACAGTTTTGAATTGTTGTGTGAAATTAAATTCAGGATTTTTAATCAGCTTTAACCAGGTGGAGGAGGGAGGAGAAAGAACTAAGGGGCACCAGAAAATGGCAAGAACACAATTGTCAGCCCAGATCAGACTCTGACTATGGCTAATGCCAGATGATTCTAAAGAAGACATAAGCACTGCCCAAGAAACAGATGTAGGATGATCCGTCTCCCCCCTCACTCTTGCTCATTCTCTAGCGCACAGTTTTCTAAGAGAATTGTGTGAAGTCTCTTCCAAAGATTTGCAGCACTAATTGCTCTAGTTCTTGGTGTTCTTATCCAAGTGAGTGGCCAGTCCCTAGGCAATCTTGTTAAATTCTTATTCCCAGAGGTTTCCTCTGGCAGTGAAACAAACTGGGAAGGAAGTTCCTTTTAACAATTTTGAATTTGCTGCTTCTTAATATCCCATCAACTTGTCCCTTTGTTCTCCTTTCATGAGACATGGAGAGCAGAGCCCCCAGCCCACCCTCTCCAGTCTATTTATTTCATACAATTTTCCTGTATTCCTTTTGCACTTGTCCCTGTGCTGAACCATTTTCTTCATGTGGGAATTTCCTCACATCCCTTCAATGAACTCAAATTTTGCAGTGTCCCTTCTCAGCGGGGGTAAGCAGCACTGCACACAGTACTCCAGAGGTTCCACTCACAGGTGCAAAAGGGTTTATACACAAATGTCAACTGAAATTTTTCTGCACCCAGCTTCCAGGGCTTTGGGTTTTTTGAGTTGTTTGTTTATAAGGGTTTTGAATAAAGAACTGAGGTCTTGCACTGAATGTTTCACCATTTCTTGCAGGGCTGCTGACCAAGGCGAAGCCAGAGCAGTGGGCAGGACACTGGCAGCTTTTCTTTTCCTGCCTTTGCTGTGTGGCCCCATCTCCAGAGACTCTGTCCCTTTGTGGCTGTGTTTTCCTGAGAGCTCAGACCCTGCTCCACTCGCGTGTACCAGAGCCTCCCTGCAAGAGCTGCTCTTTGCACAGGGGAGAGGGCCCTCCTGCCTGACCCTTGCTGGGATGAGTTTTCAGAAGGGGTGTGGCTGTAGGCAATGATGCAGTCTGATGTCTCAGCCTATGGCAGGGGGGTTGGACTAGGTGGCCTTTGGAGGTGACCTTCCAACCCAAACATTCTGTGATTCTATGATATTCATGCTCTGTAGGTTGAAACCCAAGAAGAGATGTTCTGTTCCTGTGTGACACAGACCAGAAAAACTTCACGAAGAGTCCATAAGGCTTTTGAGTGACAGATGAACACCTGGGTCCAGTTTCTGCTGAAGAAACATGACAGAGCCTCACAGCAGTGTTTTCACTAGGAAGATGGGTTCATCTCTGTGCTGTTTACCAGCACTCTCTAGGATGTTGAAGGCTAGAAGTAAGTGAAGAAGTGGAAAATATGAGGAGGATCAAAGTATGTGGAACAAATTAATGACAGTTTTGAGTAAGAAAGAGCTTTCAGGATGCAGTAAATGTTGTGGGGTGTGTGGAGGGAGTTGTAACAGAGATAAAGTAGACCTTTTAATAAACTAGAAAAGGAATAAAATCGATGGTGGCTGAATTACAAATAACACAGCCAAGCTACTGAACTCCTCTTTTCAAACTAGCCCTTCACAGAAAAGCACAAAAAACTGGGACAAACACAATTAGGAAGCAATGAAGACCTTGTCAATAGAGCTGTTGATAAGGAACAGATAAAATGGATACTTAAATTGAATAAAGTGGAATTCTTTTTTACTGATCACTCCTCCTAGTGATCATCCAGCTCTCTGGATCAAACCTTCCTTTCAGAAGCCAGTTCCCATTTGTGTTGATATGTTTGCTTCTTGCTTAGACTGCTCAGCAGGGCTTTTGGTCATGAGGATTAGTCTGAAAAGTTATTTCTCTGATTTTCTTTGATGTTTTCAAAGGTGGAAAAAACCTTATGCTCTTGAGGGTCCATAAATCTCTGTGCCAGTTTAATGAAGTGTTTGCTTGAGCCATTTATAATTTCACTTATCTATCTTGGCATTAAAAAGCCCAGCAGAACTCACCTCATTCTCCCAGGATGCAGATTCTGGTTTTACACATATGCCTGATTTGGAAAGCTTACAGTTTCAGGGGTCTCCTGTGGTAAGAATTCCTTCTTAATAATTATCACCCACTGAAGTCAATGGGAGGATTTCCACTGAAGATAATAGTAGGTAGTTTAGGCTCTGCAGAATCAGTTTTAAGAATAAATATTTATAACAGAGTTCACACTTTATAGGTACAATGGAGCATCTAGGTGAATAGGAGTCTTGTTCCTCAAAGGAGATATGGTTTTTTGACATTGCTAAAAAATGAAAAATTACTAGAATTTTATCAGAGAAATTGGGAAAGTTGTTTGGCTGGATGGCTTTTAACTGTTTCACTTTTGATTTTAAACCATAAGAGAAAAATTAGATCCTATAGATGGTACTGATCTTAGAATGAGGAAAAGAGAGACTGGCAATTACTTCTCAGTCTGCCAAACTTCTGCTCCTATGATGGACAGGGAAACTACCCAAGTCTTGACTCTCCCCTGGCCTCACACATGACTGGAGGCAAATGATGTCCCATCAGATAGTTAGGTGCGCAAAGCAGCGCTTGATTACTCAGTGGAGGAGTCCAAATCAATGTGAGGTCAGGGGTAAGATCCTTCTGAAAATGAATATGGAAGGAGACAGCATTTATTTGGGTTTCTGTGAGACGTGAGATGCACCTCACAAGTAATTCTCCATCCAAAGCATGATGGGTGTTGACAGAGATGGAAAACTGCCAGCAAGACCAGAAAGGAAGGGTAAGAAATCAGAGCCACAGTAAACAGAGTTGAAAACACTGTCCAGGAGAATGCCCAAAAGGATCAATATTAGCACCATTTTTACTCCACATCAATCTTAATGACTAGGGGGAAGGGATAAATAAAGTGTTAATTCTAGTTGCATATTATACTCCAGGGGAGTAATTGTAAACAGCGTAGACAATGAAAAAACCCAAATGTACTGAAGTGGTCAGAAGTCTGTGTTAATGAAAAGCTGAAAGCCCCACATTCAGTCTGGATTTCCACAGCCTGTTTTTCTTTCACTTAGGCTGGTGTGAATCACTAGAGAAGTGAATTGAGTTGTGCTCTGCAAAACTAACAGATTTACCACAGACCTCCTGCATAAACCTATTAAATTCAACATGATCATTAAGTTACCTATCATTAATTCCTAGCCTGGGTTTAAATGAATGAGAAATTAAGACAGTGCACTGTATCTAGGGATAAATAATCTAAAACAGAGGGAGACAACCAGATTCAAGCTTCTGCCTGTTCTATTCCTGCTACAGAATTGTACTGAAATGAAGGTGAGCATAGACAGTGAGCTCTGGGCTGGTCTCAAACGATGAAACATAAGCAAGGATGCAAAAATCATAAAACAAAAGTACCTGCTCCCTCCCTCTCCCCTTCCAGTGGATGTAGACCATACCATAATCTGATTTCCACCATAAAAATATTTCTTAAAACTGGTATTAAATATTTCATTATTTATTAATGGCAAGAAAATGAAACAAAAAATAGTGCCTGTGATTTGTTAGCAATATTTATCTACTTTGTTCCTACACAGCATATCAGAGAGATATTTCACAGTCTTTCTTTATAAGGGTGATGCTAGATATAAGCTGTGTTAATAGAAAAAAATGCATAATAGCAATACAAAAAAGGCTGATTATTAATAAAACACTGTCAGATTAACTAACAGTAAAGTAAAGCCTATCTAGTAAGTGCTTGAGAGATAATTCTTCATTCCAAAGTGGTATTTTAGAGTTAAGCACTAATAAAAAATTGCTTTAAACTTTCTATAAGATGAAAATTATATAGTTTTTTTTAAAATTGCTGGTAAAAAATCAAGTTAAAAGTATTGAATAATAGACAGTAGTGATGAAATCACAGTATGGGTGGATCACATTTCAAAGAAAGGCTGCTTTTTATGTTTTCAAGTGGCAAATGCCATCTGATATGTCAACGTTTTCCTCCCTGGCTAAACAGCTTTTCACCTGTGTGCTGATAATTTGCCAGGTGGGGTCTGGACCCTGGCCAAATGAAGGCAGTGGGGCTTGCACAGGGCTGAGAATTGTCTTCAAGGCACAGCAAAAGATGGTATGGGTGCATTTGGACCACCGTGAGGTCTATAGCAGCCACTGTCTCAGGAGAATACAAGCCCTGGAAGTTAAGCTGGTTACAGACTCCTGGCCAAGTTGCACTCCTTCCTTCACAAGACATCCCAGGACACCCAGAAAGGGTGTCAGACAGAATAAATCCTGAGGATATTAAAAGCAATGGCTTGTAAGATAGAGAGGGAAGAAATCTGAATCCCAGCAGATTAGAATGTGGACACCCCAGATCAGACATTTTAATCTCATATTAATATTATGAAGTATCCATGTGAAGAAATACTGGATCTGTCTGAGTTCTGTGGTGTATCCACAGAAGTAACTACAGCTCTGCTATACTGGAAAATTGCAGCTTATATGTACAATGCCCCTCAGTGAAATAACAAAGGGACAACCCACGCAGGAATCTGGGCAGTGAAAAATGCAAAGCATTTTCTTGTTCTGGTCTGCAACCAGGAGTTACAGTAATACAAATAATAATAGTAAACAGTAAAGAGAATAATTTGAGAGCCAAAGGGTAGGGACAGTTGAAATAACTGTAATAAATCATTCTGGGCTATAAGTGAATGAAGAAAATCTGAAGTTGATTACTGGCAAACACCTTACATGGGAGCATTTTTCCTGTGTGAAAGAGCTGATGGAGGGAAATGTAGATCTGGTAGTTGATACCAGTGAAAGTAGAGGATGTGAAACTGGGGGCAATTGCCCTGCCAGTGCAGGAGGATGATTGTAGGAATACATATCCAGGATAAAAATGGAGGAAACTTGCCCTTTTCAAATTCTCACTCATAACTATTTTGTATGGGTATTGCAAAATATGAAACAATTTACTTGGTACCAGCAGCAGAGCTGCTGGAGAATTTTCACACAAAAGTTGTCAGTGCTCCTGACTGGCTTCTGCTTCTCAGAGTCTGCAGGGTAAAAAATGCCCCGAATTGAGAAACTGTCTCTTGCTACCTCCATTAAAAGCAATCACCAGAACCCTAAAGCCTATTCAGCTCAGTATGTCTGAAAAGTCAGCTGTGAGGCCTTGCTGCAACTGGTACCTGCCTGAAGAAGAAAGGAGGATGGGACCTGAAACTTGTCACATCAGACATCTCTATGTCCTACATTTGGTTCAGTTCCCTCCCTCTCAAAACATGGTCCTGTTGCATCACAAGCAGCTGGCTCTGGGACATATATCATCTTTAGACACCGTGGTGAAGGATGTATCCTGCCCTTTGTCCTGAGGCAGTGGAATGAAGGCATTCTCCACACTGGGGCATGAGGAAATGTAAAGAATCTGTCAGCCCTTACCACAATTGGTCCCTTTGGCAGTTCTGGAGAAAATTCTTGAATGCAACTTATTTTGGAAACTTGTGTTTTGCTGCTCCAAGGTTTCTAAGCTGTTCCTTAGGCACAGTCCCAGAAGATTCAATAACAGCACACTGAAAGAGACAAAGATAGAGGCATGTTGGGAGTGGAGAGAGGAGTCTCTTCTTTGCCTAGCGTTCTGTATTTCTTGTTGCTGGAGTTCCAGCAAGCAGGTATTAATAATAAATAAAAAGAATTGTGAAGGTTATCAACACTGACCCTTTCCCTCTTTCAAGTAGATCTCAAGTTCTGTTTATTGATTATACACAAACTTTATCACATACAGACCAGTTCTGTACTGCCTTTCAAGGGAGAGTGTAGCTTGAGCAACCCAGGCCAGGAACTACTCATTTTATCCCACCCTCTGCTCTCATTTCTAAGAAACAAAAAGCTTTGGAGTTCTGGGAAAAGTGGCACCAAAAGTGCGTGGTTTTATCTTTTCAATTTGCTGGCTGGCCACTGAGCTTTTGATATCATTTTAACACAAGAGACATCATGTTGAAGAGCATTTTATGATGCTGTTCCTGCAGCAAACATGAGCCCATCATCTTTGTGGCTCAGGGACCTTGGCTATGAGGCTCCACCTCAGAACTAATGTCTGACAACCAGATTATTGCAAATCATTGTTAAAGAGAATGCTAATACCTTTTAGTGCATATTCTACTGTATTCTGCACCACATGCAGGCACTAGCCTTGTCCTCTTTTGTATAATTTTAAATTAGCCAGAATCTCAAATGAGAAGATGTTGAAGGTCAAAGCCAGCTCCTAAAGTGGCAGAACTATGCAATGAGCCATTCTGTTTTGCTGCTCCTCTGGCTTCAATTTCAAGGGGCAACAGGATGGCATGGAGGCAATTGCCTACTTCATTTGTAATAGGAATGCAACATCATGAAAAGTGGCAGACTGAGAACTTGTAAGAAAGCCTTTCCGAGTGATCTGGGCTCTTGCCCTCAAGAGGAAGGGAAAGTCAAGCTGATAGGTTTTGCAATGTTGTGTGGTAAACTGAATCTCATTTATCAAGTCATGAATTTTGAAAATGAACTTGCTAAGTATCCAAAAGGAGAAAAAGACTAAAATTTGATTATTTTATAACCTTGGCAAATGAACACTTAGAGATCAGAGGGAATATGTGTGTAGGGGAGAAGAAATAACAGATTACAGCATCACACATCCCAAATATTTGCAATTGCTCCTCCTATCAAGACTTCGATACCCAGGCGCAGCAAGTTGTCTCCTAGAGCCACAACCTCTCCTATATTTATGCCACTTCACACATTGATTCTGGAAGGAAGAAAACAACTTAAATTGCTTCCAGCCAGGTTTCTGGTACCCTCAGGCTGGGTGGTGTGTCTCTATTGGAGGCATGAAGCAGTGGCTGTGTCACACATTTTGTTATCGGGGCTTCTGTTGAGATGAAATACCACAGCCTGGTCTAAATGCTTCACCAGCAAGGACCTACTGCTTAGCTAACAGAGATCCTGTAGCATCAGAGGGAGAGAGGCTGGTGTGACACAACACAGCCCTGAAATGTGTTAGGAGAAATCCAATATTACAGAATTTATACCTGCAAAGTTCATCTTGTATTCTTCCCCCTTAGATGCCTTCCTATATTTCAGGACTGTTGAATTGATGGAACCAAGAGGCAGTTTGTTGTAGCACCCTGTAGGATGATATTAAATTCTTGCTTTATTGCTAATATCAGCAACTTTTTTGGACTGAGACAAGAAAGAAAGACAGAAAGAGAGAAAGGGAGAGCGTGGGAGAAAGACAGAAGCTACAAGTTGTATTAGATCTTATGTTGCTGACGTTTTAACTAGGGATAAAAGGCAAAGTCCAGTTCCATAAACCTTAAAACCAGATGATGTCCCTATTCTCTAACTCTGTAGCAGTCTTTTAACAGCCACAGCTAGACTGGTAGTGAAAATAACTGTTAATTCTGCTGTGCCAGGTTAGTGTCCCGTGTGGCTCAGAAAGGCCCTTTGAGCAGCAGCAGAGTGACTTCTGAGTCCTGCTTTGCCACTCTCACACCATCCCATCACTGAAATCTGTTGTCTGGGTCCCTCCTCGTTGCAGAGTCCAACATCCAGATATGTGTCCTGATGGTCCTGATGTGTCTGTGCTCTGTGCAGATGCCATGTCTAGGCTTGATGGATGTTCTGCAAGGCCCTCACTGCCGCAGCTCCCGCGGCACAGAGCAGGTGACACGGCCTCACTCTGCACACCCAGAGAGCTGCACAGAAGATCAGGCAGCTTACTCGTGAGGCAAAGGATCTCTTGGCTGCTGTGGACACAGACACCAGGGGTTGTGTTGTCTGCAACCCCATTAACCCACCACCCTAAGCCCTGCTAGAGAGCTGGCTCGGTACCAGCGAGGCTCGGGCCCTAAGCCTTTGAGGATTTTCCATTTTCTCTCTCCCAGGGCTCAGCAGCATTTCCCTGTTGCAACACTGTTGTGAGAGTAAAGGGTTAACTGTGAGGATGCCAGGTGCCACAGAAGCAAAAGTCCAATCAAAAGCTCTGATTTCTCAGTAGCTCTGCATCAGGCCCAGCAACAGCCCACCACAACCGACTCCCTTACAGCCTGTTTGGAGAATGACTCGGTATTGATTTATCCTGCAGAACTCTAATCATAAGCTGCAAGAATGAGTTGGCAATTAATGCCTGGAGTTAATTTATTGCCAGTGTAA
>NW_008583881.1:0-62160 GCF_000691845.1 Merops nubicus | reverse complement strand
TGACTCCTAAATCCCACGGAGTGTGTCCCATTTACATCTGTGATGAATTTGGCCCACCAAGCCAGCATGACTAACTTGTGGGCTCTCTGTGATCTCATTCATTCGCAGCAGCGAGGTGGTTGTTATGCAGTCTGTACCTGATCTGCTTTCATGGCAGTTGCATGGCAATTAGAGTAATTCTGTGTAAAAGGCTTCCTCAGAGATGGCATCAAGGCATAGACTGGATGAAATGGGCACAAACTTTGCTGGATATAGAACTAATATTAAGCATGATGATAAAACCCAAGGCTTCACTGGGTTTTTTTAATTGCTCTTGGAGCCCTAAGAAATTTATTTATTTTTTTCCCCTGGTTAGAACCACAATAATATTTCATTCCCACTGCTTACCCTAAAAAATGGATTTCCTTTCCCTTCTCAGTTGGTGATTTGTTTTGCATTAATGCCTTTCATAACTCATACGTTTCGCCATTAAAAATTAATGTTTGGTGCTGACATAAACAAATGAAATTTGTATTATTAATGTTTTACATAGGTAAGACTTTGTAATAACAGATTCATCATAACAGACTGTTTTAATTAAAAGACTTGCTCATTCCCTAAACTGATTTCAGACATAATTTTGGGCATTGAGAAGAAAGTCTTGTACAACTGCCTGGAGAGGAGTGATCAATAAGACCTCACAAGCCATTTTTACAAGTTTGCACCTGAGTTCAGACATGGCATAGCTGTGACACAGCTAGACCTGCTGTCTGGGTTATGTTCAATGAGAAGAGCAAGTGGGGAAGGCACCAGTGGTGGCTTTTGCCCTGGTGCAGATTCAGGCCTCTACACCCATTACAGTTTCTACCCAAGGTCCAGCCAGACATTGGGCATCGCTTGGCTGCGCAGAACACTGGAGGTGAATAAAACACTTCAGTGGTGGGACTGTGCGAAGGGTTTGGCTTCACATCTTTGGAGTCTTTTCACTTTGGCTGGAAAACCATGTGCCTGTCTGGATAATTCTCACAAGGAAAGTTTGGAGGATGCTCTATATCCAGGCTGGCCTTTGGGAGCACATATCTAACTTGGCAGAGATGAGGGTGAGCTGGTTATCAGTGCTCTTAGGGTACATTACAAAGCTTCTGGTACCACCCACAGCTCATACCCTCCACTACTGCTCTACAAAATTGGACATTAGGGAATAGAAAGAGAAGCAACAAGTTCAGTTATAACCTGCCTCAATTTAGTTTCCTCTGACAGAACAGTGCATACATGAAGTTCATGTTAATTATAATGTCAAGCAAACTTCTGTTTGAAAATTTCTCATTAAAAATTTGCTTCTGGTTCTGAGGGTAATAGTGTTGACTGTACAAGAGAAGAAAACCTTGTTACTTAGCTGCAAGGCTGGAGGTAATATCTCCATAACATGGCTGTATGATATATTCCTAGGCAAATGAAGCTCTGGTTGAGAATAACTCGGTGTAAACTCCATTACAAAGCAGAACTACAAAATTCATAAAAAGAAATTCAAATATGTTAAGAGCATGGAGATAGATAGACAGGTGTGAAAGAGGATGAAAATAGAAGCAGGTTTTGTAGCAGAACTGGGAGCAGTGGTACAAAGCGTGCTAATGACAGGGAGCTGGGTGATGGGAAAACATCAAGGGGGGCAATTTCTAAAGCCCAATGCACTTGCCTTCCTCTTCCCCTGGGTATCAATGGAAGTGTGCACTTCGTTTTTTCTGTGCTAGTGAGTTCAAAGGGAGCTGAATTAAACCAGGGTGCTTTTAAGTCACCCAACCTCCTATCTGTAAAGAACAATTGGAAGAGCAAAGAGCTAAGAATTGCAACCATTGTAAAACAGCCAGCCCCAGAAAATGGTTCTGGGAAGCCAGGAGTGCTCAAAAGAAAAAGAGAAAGATGATGAGAAGAGACTATAGGTATTGGACATCAGGAGCTTATGAAAAGGCTGCAGGGTGTAAAATGGCATCACTCTGGAAAGGACATGGAAGTGCTGAAGTGAAGAGCAGGGCTGTATGACGTTCATTAGTGGACAAGGTGACTTTGGCTGCTTGGTTACCTAGAAGCAGTTGATAAAACTCCCCCCTCAATGCCCTTTGGCTCCCACTGTGACACGTGCAGCCCCACACAAACCAGTGGAGGTGTATCCAGGCAAAAAAATGGTATTGTAGAATGGAAGAGGAGGCATGTGTGTGCCTAACACGGGGTGGGAACACAGATGTGTACAGCCCAGAGGTGTGTATCTGTCTCTTGGTCTGACTCTTACTGTCAGCATCAAGAAGCTTAAGTGTAGCCCTTTGATAGATGTGCACTGCAGAGACTTTTATGTTGCAAGGGGCAACTTCCACTAAAAGAAGGTTAAATGTACTTTTTGCACCTTTTACAAGAGCGTGTTGCAGCCCTGCAGCTGCGTGTCTAGCATGAGATTGCAGCCATCTCTGCAGTCTTTGTGCTGCTGAGCCTATTTAATTAGAGGGAATTGAATTGAATCTGCTAAGCAGTTATTGTCAGGAGTGCTTTCTGTGCACGGATACATTGTTTGGGAGCCCACAGGAGTGCTGTGCTGGACACAGGAACGCTGTGCCTTCAGCTGAACCCCAGCCAGCTCCACAAAGCAATGGCAAAATAAAACAAGAGATTTCAGACACTAATCTTAAGTCAAAAGTTGAAAAAAGAGGTATATTTGTCCAGCTCAGCGATCACATGGAAGGGAGTAGAGTCCACTTCTGCCTGAGGTGGGTAAGGAAAGCTGGTACTGCCTGGCATGGTTCCTCCTGGATTTAAGGAGCCTGAAAACAAGCTCTCCCAAGGACATTTAGATGGGAAGGGACACGCTGCTTCCCTTGAGGAACCCGGCTGCTGGGCAGGAATGGGGTCGGGTGGCAGGCACACTGTGCAGCAGCCCCAGCTTCATTTATTTGGCAGGGCTGTGCCAGGGCAGAGCGAATGTTCATTTTCCTAACTTTGCATCAATAATTAATCAAAACTGGTTTTACATAGGCCTGAACACAAAATTATTAGCTCCTGGAGGTTCTTCCAGCAGTTACAGCAAGACCTCTGTCAGCAGCTTCTGAATTGATGTGCTTTAAAAGGAGAGGAACATTGATAAATACTCATTTCTTACCCCTGCTGTTGCTCACTCAATCAACTCTCACCTTCCATTCTCTTTTCCTCATGTTTAGAGGGGAAAATAAAAAAGGAAGGAAGAAAGCAGGACTTCACTTAGAACAGAAAGGTGAAGAAGGAAATTTCTCTTGATGAACATGAGAAAACTGATTTGCAGAATACAATAAACAGCCCTTCCTCAAATCTGGGTGTGTTCCTGGAATTTCAATTAAATTGCACGATCTCTGGGGCACAGTCTAGCTTTTCTATTGTCTTTCCTTAAGATGTTTGAAGTGACAGGGTGTTGATCCTTGGTTATTTCTCTGAGGTGCTTTTGTGGTAAAAATAAAACAATAAAGAGAGCACTATATCTGGGCTTGGCCAGTCTGGTACAGCGAGCTGAAATGGAAGGCTCATGCAGTGAAAAGATGAACCTCTGGTCCTCAGGAAAAACTTGGCTTAGGCTGGTAGCTTTCATGGTCTTCACTTAACCTTTTTTGGGGAAGCATCCTTGAGACCTATGCCTCTGCCCTGGATTAATGCTGTGTGCAATCAGTTATTTTCAGACAGAGACAATAGTTGTGTCTTTTCTCTCTCTTTCCCCCCTCTGCTTGCCATGGATGGTCCCAGCCTCCTTAGATTAAGTCCAGTTTTATTGAAATCTCCACGAATTGCCTTGTCTCCCTGCAAGGGACTGTGAACAGCAGAACCTTGTGAAGCATTTCAGTCTCTGAACACCTCTACTCTCCTGTGGGGAATGTCTGGGTTTTTTTAGGAGTTCTCCAGAAAATTTTGATGATCAAAATTCTTAAGAGATGCATTTTGGCATCGTTCCCCTGACCTCAGGGAAGGGAGAGCAGTTTGCACCATATTTATTGGCCCATCCATCTCAGAGTCTCTATAGCATCCAGCCTTTCCTGTGGCCATGTCCCAGGGTATAGAGAGTTTAGATCACCTCAAAGCTTTTGCAAGTCAGCTGCTGAACACATGGCAGTAAATTATGATCATTAAAATTTATTTCCTTTCTTTTATTATTTGTGAACCCAGTAACACGTGGACGCAGGGTGCAATTGTCAAAGTACACCTGAAGAGTTTAGAGGTCAAACTTCCATTGAAGTGAATGGTAATAAGGCAACCAAGCCCTTTAAAAGATTTCTTCCCACTGCTTTGCTTTATCCTTCAGGATTCACTCCACAGGACAATAAAGATTTTAGACTCTGGACTGTTGGAAAACTGTCTCTTCACTGTTCGTACTGTGCAGTCAGTCAGCTAAGGCACTACCCAATTCTTCTTGCTCACAGTGAAACCATGGGAGAGGTGAATAATGAATAAAAATATGAATTTTCAGAAATTCAAACACAGAAGAAAGGAAACTCTGGAGGTTTGCATGATCCACCTCAAACAGCTGATGTTTATACAGGGGCCTGAAAAAAGGAGGAAACTCAGCCTAGCAAAACACAGCGAACAAATCCAGATTCCCTTAAATATGAAAATTTGCATGGGAAGAGAGACAATGCTGTTGAGCTATGTATACCATTTCTCATGTTGCTGATGTTCCCTCACAGTTTTCCCGACAGAACCACGTTCTGTTTTTCTTTTCACTTTCCTGAATGTAGCTATTGACCAGAGTAAAAATAAATAAATAATCACAATGGCAACATGCAATTTCTTGTAATGGAAACTTGAGCTACTAGTTAAATCCCAAGACTAATCTGAATGCTTGCAAGTCTCTTTCTTCAGCTAGATAGGAAGCAGGACCTATCACCAGGATTCCTTTCATTTTCATTTTCCTGTTTTCTGCTCTTTTAATGGCTATGTTCCTATTTTTTTCCTTGCCTGTAGTAGAAAACCTTCTTTCCAACAAATCTCGTTTGTTCCTCCTGAGACTCTATAGCAGTCTGTCACTAGCCCAGCAAGGAATAGCTCATTTCTGTCAAGAGCTCCATATTAAGCATTAAATGTCTTCTAAAAAGCTGTCCTGATGACAGCAAAGCACAGGGTCACACTTGCTTGAACAACAATTTACTCCCTTTCATGGCAGAGTGAGAAGAACTGCTTGGAATTGGGAGCTCAGGAGCCTTGTGACCCACTTGCCTTGAGATGCTGGCACGATACGATGGGATCTTGTGGTAATGAGACTGCATTATGGGGTAGCTGAAGGGAAATGAGAGGCCTTCAAACCACCTGAGCAGCACCATCACTCAAAGCTGAGTAGCTCCTGCAGCAAGGGAAACACAACGTGTCAGTCACTCCCAGAGTGGCATGGCAGGGAGAGGATGACATGGGATGGCATCAGTCTGCCTCCCTTTCTATCTGCTGCACACTCAAACTGGTGCCAAACAGGGAGCACAAACTGTCTGTTAAGGAACTTCCAAGATACCTAAAGCAGACTAAGAAAGAACTCTCCAGTCAGCAGATCCACTCACACACTCAGCCAGGGGAAGAGGGACCCAGCTGGTGCTGGGCTGGCTTTAAGCCTCACTCCCAGCCTTTCCTCCATCTTCTGTTCCAACAGCTTTACAAAGCTGACACCAAAGATGCTGAAGAGGAGAGAGGGATATGGTCACAGGATGGCATTTTCCTTCTGTTCTTTCTGACACTGTGTTTTTGTCACTGTTACTGAAAACCAGCCTGGCCTCAGGCAGTGTTTATCATCTTAACTGAAAGCTCATCCATCTTTCTGTGTTACTGACGGGTGACACCAGTACATGATACTAATAAACAAAATATTGCAGAGCTCTCCTGTACTGCAGTGTCGCTGGGGAAGTTTTGGGGACTGTGAGTAGTCTTTCTGCCCCACTAATCTTCTTGCCAGAGCTGATGGGATCTGAACTGCTGATGTGCCTGCAGGTCACTTCATTTCATAAGTGCACAGTATAGCAGCCTTTCTTTACTTTATTAGGAGAAGGAAAGACACCACAGAATGGAGAATCTGGCTGGGGTCCCACCTTTTCTCCTCCCCTTGTAGGTAAGGTTTGGTAGAGAGCAGCACCTTTCCCTGGTTGGAGCAGAGTTTCTGGGGGTGACATGATGCTGAGTAATGCACAAGGAGGCTGATGACCCAGTAAAAGCCTAGATTCACAAAACCTCCAGTCCTAGCCCTCCCCCAGTATTTCTGGTATCATTGAGACTTGTGAGATTTACCCATAGCTCTTCTGCATTTAGCACCATGATTTCTGCACAGCCAGGAGGGTAGGTATTAACATCCTCATGAGTATGACCATTGTGTCCATTCATTTATGGAGAAGATCCTGGGAAATTACCTTGGTTTTGCTAATAGCAATTATAATAAAAATAGAACTACAATAAAAAGGAGCATAGTGCCAAACCACACAAGAGAGAACTCACTGCACTGGGGACTGTTGCAAGGCAATGCATCCCCTACCTGCTCCTGAGTGATGGATAACACCAGCCCACCAGAGAGCAAGATTATCACTGCTGCCCTTCCTATGTCCTCTATGATGGCAGTAAAGAGTGAGTGGGTATTTGCTGCTGGAAGTATCTGCAGACTCCAAAGTCTAGAAGCATTTTCAGTACTGGGAGCATGAGGCAGAGGATATATCTTTTTCTCACATCTTCCCTCTTTATCTATGCTTCCCACCATTGGTATCTCAGATTCTGCAAATGCATCAGAAAAAAAAAAAAAAAGCAGTGTAAACTAGACAAGAGACTTTCCAGGCTGTAAAGCAGAGATGGCATTAGGTGTCCATTAATCCCATGGCTGCAGTAAGTCCCTGAAGCGATGGAAATGGAAGGAGTGAGAAGGGAGGTGGGGGAAATGCCAGGGGACACAGAACCAGCAAAACCTCTCTTATGGCTGTGGCTGTTTTCCTTTATTTTTATTTCTATTTTTTTTCCTTTCTCCACAGTTTAAATAGCTCTCATAAAACAAGCTGATGCAATATTTTATTTTCTCTGCCTCCATGCTAGATTCAGAATGCATGCAATGGGTTCTGATGTCAGCAGGTCCAAATAAGATCATTTGCAATAAAAGAAAGCAACTATCCACTTTAAAAAAAATAAAGAAAAAAAACCCCAAAACCTAGCTTTTAAAGTTTGTTGCCTATATAGAAAGACTAAACTAAAAAATTCAGCTTCTAATCAGAAAAAAACCCCCAACTAATTAATTATGGTTGTATCAGGGTTTAATGCATGTCTTCCTGTGATCCACCATGTTTACTGCACTGCTCTGGAGGATGGAATCAGTGGCACCCAGCATGTCATGTTCTTTTGAGGGGTTGTCTCTATGTCCAGTGAGCAGGATGCAGCAGGGCATGCCCCTGGAAACCAGACATGAAGACAGCTCTTTCTAGAGATCTAACCTATAACCACATTTTCTCTTCAGTAGCAGCATAACTAAGACACACCTGGATGCTCCTTCATGCTTAATCTCTGGATCCCTTCAGTAATGAAATGAAAGGCACATCCAAGGATCTATTAACCCATTTTACCACCTATCAGATTAAAGTGAAATCAGAAATGGAGATGATTCCAGACTCCTGTGAATTCCTGTGAAGCCATTTCCAGGATGGAGTTTCTCCTCACAGTACAGTAGCTCTGATGTTCTCATAAACATCCCTGGGACCTCCACCAGTTCTGCTCTTGCTGAGCCTAGTCACAATGAAATAGCATGGTGCATGTGCATAGCAGAAATAACATCACTGCAGCAGAGTGTTGCCTTCTGCATTTATTACACACTTTCCTAACATCATTTTCAGGGCAGTGATATTGTCCTGTGGCAATTTAATAAAACAGCAATAAAGCCTCTGCCTTGAGGAAGTGTTCATGGTGAGGGATTCTATGGCGACTCTGCCTTTCAGGAGGGGATGCCTGGAGGCATGTGTGTCCTTGAAAGAACAGAATGTACAAAGGCTGGTACTTGGCTGTGGCTGCAGAGCAAATGCAGCTGTATTGGGATGGTTGTGGTCAAGAAACTGCTAATGACTAGCATGAAAAATAGAGTTCTTCCTTCAACTGTTCCACCATTTAGAAATGTCATGAGAGAAAAGCCCCTCTGTGTTATATGGCGAGTCCAGATGTATTTGTTCTTGCAGAAATTAGTCACTAAATCTCCACTAGTGGAGGACGTTGGAAGGTAGTCCTGGAAATCATCACAACAGCTCCTTCCTCTAGAAGTATTGCATTCAGTGTGCTGAAATTAGGGCAATAGATGAACCCGTATCTTAAGTTTTATTTGGTTGAAACTTTTTGTCTCTGGGACTGCACTTTCCAGGCAGATGCATGGATTTCCTTAGTTCCTTCTCAGTAAAAGTTAGGGGACACTTACAAATCAGATGTTTGAGGAGCACTGTTTTAGAGGACCTGCTGCTCCACACACCAGGAGAATGATATCCTAGAACATGTCCTGGGGTTGGGGGAAACAAAATGTTCACATGCTCAATAAATATCTGTATCTCTATTAGATCTTATCACCTCCAACTCCTTCCTGAAGCTCCCACTGAACCCTTGTCTTGGCCTTTGGGAAATAAACAGTGAATGTGTTCAGTGTGCTACACCACCTGGGGTGGCACAAACCTGAGGAAGAATCACACACGTGGCTAAGCAAAATTGCAGGTTCCCTCTCTCATTCTCCTTCCTTATGCTTGTGAACAGATACAGAACATAGCAAATCTTCTGGGAACTGAACCCAAAATCCAGCAGCTCTCACACTGAGACAACAGAAGAAGTCATTCCTTGTCTGTCTCAGGGTAACCAGGCCCTTTGGAAAAACTCTTTTGAAAATTCTAATTAAAATCCTTATTTTAAGCTTCATTTTCCTTTACATATCCAACTTCATAATGGTTCTTCATGCAGCCCTACAGCTTGGCACTCTAACGCCCATTTTTTTTTCCAAGAGAAGAATTATTCTTGTGCTTAATTCTGTGTAATTCTGCAAGAATCTGCACTCTTCTCCCCCTCCCTGCCACGTGGAAACCCATCAAGCCTGTGTTTTTTGGTACATGTCCATTTTGATATGCTCCAGCCACATCTCGGTTTATAATTTCTAATAATTTCCAGTGTTAGTGAGGCTGAAAAAGCCATTGAGTGTTTTCAGGACTGAAATTGAGCCATCAATTATGAAAATGTTTCTTCTGCTCAGTTTCCCAGAGCCATTACCTAATAAAAATCACCAGGAAAACACCTCACTCACCCAAGGAGGAAACAGTTAACAAACAAGAGCTGCCACTGGACTGCCCTGCAAACAGAATTGCTGGGCTCCATATGGACACCCACAAATTCAGAGTGATCACTGGCCCCAACAGCATGCAAAGAAAATTGCAGACTCAGTCAGCATAATTTTCTATGTGAACTTGTCCCCTTTTCTTGAAATACTAGAATTACTTTACAATACAGAAGCTCTTTGCAATAAATGGCCTTTTTTCCCCCCATGAATCTCCCCTATCGTTCCCCTTCTGCCCAGCACACATTGGAGGGAAAAGCTTATTTGCATGTAAGGCTTGGTCATTAAGTTCCTCTCATTATAAACCAAGAAAAAAAGTAACTATTGAGAAAAAGACGAGGAGGAGGAAGGTGGGGGGCAGAAAAATTGCAGACACAGTAAATTACTGTGTGAATTAAATCTCCAGCTGACTGGAAATGGGGCTGTTTGAAAACTCCCTTTGATTTTTTGCAGTGTAAGGTGGGGAGGCTGCCATTCTTCTATTTTATGTTTGCTGATCCTTTGTTGTTCCTTTATGATCTTTTTCACCTTACGATGTGTGATTTAGAGTCATTTCAGGAATACAGAGAACTGCAAAGTGAGCATGCTTGGGAGGGAACAGAAATGACCAAGGTTCAAGGTTGAAACCAAAGTATGTACATGAGCTTCCTTACTGGGCGTGTAAAGACTGAGCCCCAATCTGGGTGAGTACATGCAGGCAATTAAGTCTAGTCTATTGAATATTTTCCTGTTATAGTGGTATTGAAACAGTAGGTTGTTTCAGAGTTACAAATTCACTGGAGATGGAGTTTTGACCATGCTAACACAGCCAGCCAGCAGCAAGGCAGAGAAATAAATCCTGCCATCCCATTTCTCATTTTTGTTTTGTTTTAATTTTAAAATGAAGGAAAAGAATTAGGTTCGAAGAGGTCAGTTTTCAGATGGTCAGCTCTCCTCTACCTCACTGGAATATTACTTAGGAAAAAAGCAATGGGGGAGAACGGAAAAAAATTATTAGCAAAATAAACAGAACAAACCACAATTCAGGGACTGCTGCTGCCAGTGGAGATTACTGTTATACAGAACGAAGCTACTGGAAATAAGAGTTCATGAAAATGAGCAAAACAAGAATTCTAAAGAATACTGCTATCCTACTACGTTATCTTGGAAACGTGGTACCATGAAGTGATTTTACTGACTTCCTGCACTTCCCACCACCATTGCCTCTAGAGCCACGCCTGAGAGCTGCTATGGGGCTGGAGGGATTACAGCCAGATTCAGGGCTCTCTTGATAGCTGTTCTGTGGGAAGGGGAGAGGAGCAGAGACATCTCCTCCAAGTAAAAACTGGGAGCTCACAAGTCAGCTGTGGGAGAAGGGACACTTCAGATTTTTCTCCTCAAGCACTTGGACTATTCTGTCTGTGATAAATAAGATGGACTTTTCAGGCATTTGCCAGTAGGGCGTTATTAAAAGTGACTCCAGATGATACTGCAGCTCCCCTAACACAAGTCATTTACCCTCCTACCACAGGGATAAAAGGAGCTGAATTTGGAGGTGGTGTGGAACACAACTGGTGTTAGTGGCATTGCAGCCACTGACACATAGCTCTGGATTTGTCCAGGGCTCCAGTCTAAAAAGCTGTCCCTCAGTAATGGCTCTTTATCCACCATAAACTCTGCCTGAGCTCATCACACACTCCCTAGGGAAGCTCTCCACTCTCTGTAGAGGTATTTCTGCTCTCCTCCATCCCTGTGCTACCTCCAGTCCAGGTCCTTGCTGAGTGATGTTGGCTGCCCGTAACCCACTGTTTGGCATTTGACAAATCTTTAAATCTCTTTTCTTTTGCAGAGAGAAAATGCCAGTTACCAGAGGCTCCCACATGAATCCTGCTGATGACAGGAATCCCTTACCATTTGTGACTCTTTTGCCTATATCTGATAGTTCCTTGCAGAAGGGCTCAGTTTATGTATGCACCAAGATACCGCTTCATTGGTATTCCTTTGGTGGATGTTCTTCTGTTCCCATCTTAATAATCATCTCTTCTTCTTATCTAAGACAGCTTTATATGGGAAGAATGAGGGGCAGCGAGGGGTGAGGTACAGCAATGTAGGAAACACAAGGTTACTGGAGCTCCTGCTCACTCCATGCACATCTCTGCAGAAAAGTATAATGCTCATCAAATCATTTATTCTTTGGATGCTGTGATATTTTAGCCCTTATTGGTATCAGATGAATAATTTGAAAACACCTTCTGTGAACAGCCAGTTGCATATTTTGTGAAATTTTCGGAATAAAGTATTTGGGGGAAAAGGATGTAATTTTAAGCATTAGTAAAATCCTGTGTAAACCCCCCCCCCAAACCTCCAAATGCACTGTGCTACATTTTCTGCCTTTTTTTAATCTTTTTTTTTTTTTCATTTACTTTATCCAAGGCCCAGAAACCTCTGATACCAGGGTCTGGTGATGCATGGTGCTTCCCAAACAAAGTGAGATATTTTTCCTGCTCTGAAGGCCTTGAAGTTTTAGGCCTAAAATTTCAAAGGACCAGATATCACCATCCCTCAGAGTGCAGTTCCTAATCTCCTTAGTATGCTTTGAAAACCCCAAACAGAAAAGGAAAAATATGGTAGGCAGAAGAAGAAATACTGAGAAGGGGAAGGACTTGTTTTGGGTCAAGATAAACCCTCCAAGTAGCACAGCCTCTTGAAGCAGGAGTGCTCTGAATGGGAATCTCTTCCCAGTTGTCATTTTGGTTCTGAAATTGAGCCTGTGCCCACCACCTTGCTCCCTTCACTTCTCTCAAGTTCCTTTCTGATGCTGTCACCCTTCCTTGGCTGTCCTCACCTCACCCCAGCCTGTGGCAGCATGGCATGCCAGCTCACACCAACCCACATGGGCTCATGCTAAATTATTTAAATTTACAGCTGCGTGGCATAATCCTGCATTGATGTCACCTCTGAATCTATCTCAATAGCTAATGCCAGCTAGCACTGTGGTACCTTTCACACAATGCCATGCTAATGAGCAGAATTTAGGTAGAGGGAGATTGAATTAGAAGTCAAAATAATTACTTCTCTGGGCACTTTTGCTGCACAGTGAGGAAGAAATCAGTAACCACAGCCTGGATGCACCAGGGTATCCAGCAAACCCCCCTTCCTCACCTAAGCACAATACAGGTTGTTCTCTGCTAGTTCTACTCCCGTTCATTAAAACGAATCAAAACCCCAAGAAAGGTTTGTACTAATACACCCTCCAGTAAGAAAAAAAAAAAAGACAAACAAAAAACACATTAAGGGGAGCATCCAAGCTGCACGTGTGAAAGCAGCTGATAAATGGCCTCTGGAAAAGAGAGAGGCAAGTTCCACTGCCTGCCACGCTCCGGCGGTGGTTGGCGGGAGCCCCTGCACGGGAGGCGCAGACACAGGGCCCCGCGCGACACTCCTCAGCTGCAGAACTGTTGTCATGGAAGAGAAACCTGAAATATTACCAGTTCAAAAGCAAACACACGCGGCGGATGTCGTTAAAATGTAATCACACAGCCAAGACTCTCTATTCATGCACCCGGCAGCAGCCGTAAGAGTCAGCAGTTTATGGGTGTGCGGAACACACGGAGCGCTGCAAAATGTCTGCAGTGATGACTGCTCTGATGGGACCATCAGGTGCTTCCCAGATATTAAAAGACATCTGGGCTTTGCTGTCTGGAGCTCACAGGCTAAAACAAAGGAGGAAGGCAACATTCAAGGCAGGTAATAAGATATATTCCCAGCAAATCACTCAGATCTGCAGGATACACCACGAATATTCATGGTTTTATTTTATTCCTGGTGACCCTTGGCTACAGTTTTTACCTCCGCTATTTCTGGATATCCTGTTTCTTCGTGATTCCTCTCAATGGGCAGCATACACCACGAATATTCATGGTTTTATTCCTGGTGATCCTTGGCTACAGTTTTTACCTCTGCTATTTCTGGATATCCTGTTTCTTGGTGATTCCTCTCAACGGGCAGCACCCTCAAAGAGATGGATATTTGTCTGTCTCTATTCAGATCCAACAGAATGAAGTACAACTGGCGCACTTCAAAAATCCTGCTTCACTTTCTTTAAAATTTCAGACACATAGGAGACTAACTCGTGCCTGGTGCGTTGTTTGGCTGACTTCCTGCAAAGTTATGGCAGCAAGTTGTCCACCACGCTGCTCCTCACACATGACATTTTAATCTGCATCCCATCCTGACAACAGAAGTCCAATTCTGCAATATTAATGACAAACGACTGCAGGACCCGTGGGTGATTTGCATTGCATCTCTTTTTTTTCTGGAATGAAGTGGGATCACCTTTCCTGGGACCTGAGTCTGTGCAGATTGCCTTTGCAAGCACTGGAGAAGCGTGCACTGGCATGCTGTCAATCTCATAAACAAAGGTGTTGTCAGGAAGCCTTATTTAGAAGTATTTCAAATTAACCTTGACAGAAGAATTAATAAATAATAAGAGCTGAATGATTTATAAAGAAATCAATTACACTATAAATTTTAAAGCAGCACAGTCTCAACTATTGCAGGGTGAGCAATACAGGGAAACTTTAGGTGAGTTAAAACTTATCTGGAGGGTTTCTGGTGTCCCCTCAGAGTCCCCATGGCTTCTGAAGGTAAGATGAAGGGAGTCACAGGCTGAGATGGGCATTAGAAAAAGAAAAACCACTTGTGTGCCACAGGACTGTGCAATGATCTCCTTAATGCCTTGAATACCGCTTCTCCAGATGGGACCTTCATAGTCACAGCACAATCATAAATAAAGTTGTTTCAAGTGTTTAAGAAAATCCAGTATCAGAGCTTCCAGGGGCTGGCTCCAGGATACACAGAGAACTCATGTAGAGTGTCAGTACTTTGATTTTCAACACAGATAGCAACCTCCACAGACATTGACCTATTGACAGTATCAGGACAAATGAAACCACCTCTCCCTGCCCGGATCTACAGCTGTGATGAGTTTTCAGCCACTGAAAGGCTGGGCTGAGCTTACCTGGGTGATTGAGCAAATAGATGAGCACTGCTCCCAGTTAGCTCACTTACTTTAACATGTGAAGAACACAAAGACCCCAAAAAAAGGCCAGGAAAAATGCTGTTCAGACACTGGGGTGGTGGACTTATCAGAACTCTATAGTTAGGTGGAAATTGGTTTAAAAATTCAAATGACTGCTCACATAAAACAGCTTGCAGGATTCACCCAACTGTAATAGCAATTCTCTGCAAATGATTATGCAATTACCTCCAGGAGGTCAAAAAGTAATTACCACGTAACCTGCTCTCTTCTGCTGGTTGCCTTCCATAAATAATAGATGCAAGCCCTACTCTGGTTTAGAAGAGAATTTGCCATTTCCTTACCCTGTAATTACATTAGATTATTTACCCAGCATGGTCAGCAGTGACCACGTAGGTCTGCTAACACGATATAGGAAGACTGGATGAGAGTGATTTATGTTCTGAATATCCTCCAGGATCTAGGCTCAAAGAGAGTTTTGGTTTCTCATGCATCTAGGACACACGTTTCTCACTGGCCACATCTGCTCGTGTGGGTGCTGAGCACTCCCATGTGTCAGTGTCCTCCTGAGGTCTGCTGAATTCAGAGCAAAAATACACTTTAAATTTATGGGGCTTCAGTCAAAGCCCCTGGCAGCCAAGCTATTCAATAGGGCTTACTAGGGAATCACTGGAGAACATTTTGCTTCACAGATTGTAGTGTTGTCAGTACATTAGGCCTCAATAAAGAGATAACATTTTCTTTAGCCTCAGGCTTATGAAGCCTGGAAGACCTGCGTCTCATGTGTTTTCCCATGGGCAAGTAAGCAGGCTATCAGCATTTTCATCTTTGTCAGAAATAGGGTTTTTGTTGTTGGCTGAATTTCATGCTGAGACAATTTCTTCCCGAGGACCTAGAACGATGGCAGTTGTTTTGTTTTTCTGACTCTCACCTTCGAAGATGCAAACCTCAGAACATGCTGCCTTGTTCTGGCAGTCTGTGAAATCAGCTGCTTTGACCTTGCTGAAAGGAAAGACGTTTCTTACTGAGGAGCACAGAGAGATGTGGGGCCACAGTGGGCTCTGAGCCCAACAGAAACAGAACAAGACGTGCACCTTCTTCCTGAAAAAGTTGTCAGGAAAAGAACAAACTAGGTAAAGTGTGGGAGAAAGGCCAGATTATGGTTTTCATTTTAAGCACAGCCAGCGAGGGACAGTAAGACAGTGCAATGTGACCATGGTCATGCAGCAGACCTGTGGCAGGGCAGCCCAGGCAGAACCCACCTCCCCCAAAGGCTGGTCCAGAGTCAACACCAAGAAAACATTTTCGGCTCAAGGGCTCTGCCTGTTAGGAAGCAGCTCAGGCTGATTCAGAGAAGTATATACACCCCCATAACATATTTCCTCTGTCAGAAGATAAGTATATCTCCTGCTCTCTGCTTACTACAGTTGCTGTTTAATAAATTAAGTGTCTAATTACATGGTATAGAAGTGATGTTGTTATACGGATGCACTGACTGGAAACAAGACAGAGCAATAATGTTTCAACAAAACCCAGCGGCCTCTGCTCCTGATTTCTATTTTATGCTTTGTGGTCCCTGTGTTAGAGTATGTGCCACAAGCTGGGTTCAGACCAGGTTTTATTGTACTCTGTGATTGATGGACATGGTTCCAGCAAGGGTCGGAGTCTCAGTAGTCTCTCCTCTGCTTCTTCCCTGTCTGACTTTCCACAACCACAAAGCATGGGCAAGGCTGATGGTGAAAAATGCACCTAGAGCTGCTCCTCCACCATCTAAAGGTAATGAGAAGTATTTATGGAGGGAACTCTTCCATGTTAAGGCAATACTAGCACATGGTCACAGAGCTTTGAATTTCAGCCCCCTGTCTCTGCTGAATCTCATAGGAAGTCACCTCTTGGACACCTATGTATGTCCCCTTTCACGTAGGCATTTTAGGAAGCAGTGTTGTGGTCCATGGCCTCAGGCTCTACTGCCATTCCCTCCCAGCTCTCCTCTCTGGGCCTGTAGCTCAGAGGTACCTAAGGAGTTAAGCAGAGCTGCTAGGTGCCATTTCATGGAGATGAGTGATTTCTCAGTTGTGGGCAAATGCAGGTCAGGGTGGGTGTAGCCTTCATGTTCGTGTTACACCTTAATAGCAAGCTGTGAGAGAAAGGATGGCAGGTTCATTTCCTTCCACTATGAGCAAGCACAATAAGCCATGGCTGTGGATTGCTGAGCTCTATATTATCAATAAAGGGCAATCACACCACTGGGAGCTAATGACAGTTTTGCACATAATGGAAACCTTTGAGAGTAATTACAGAGTCCCTTAATGCCAGTGGGACACAACGAGCACCTCCCATCGCCTGGATAAGCTGAGCAGGCTGCACAGAGGCTGGGTGCATGGCACAGAGGCAGCCCCACATCTGTATTCTCCAACCCTGGTCCAGCATCTCAACTGGCATCTGTGAGCCAGCACTCAGGAACAGTGCCAAAGCAGCTGTCAGAAATGAGGATCTCTTTGGGGGTGTCCAGGAGGTTTGTACAATTCTTCCCCTCCTGCATTGCTATGAGACTGCCGTGTGGCCCAGCCCACACTGCACCAGTGCTGACTTTTTGTAGGAAGCAAGGGTTTGACTCCTGTCTTGCTGAACGCTAGAGACTGATGAGAGGAGAGGGAGAAGTGAGGGCATGGATCTCCAAGAGCAGCACAAAGTACTGAGCAGGAAGAGATGGAATCAGGGAAACCTTCAATAATAAACTCTGTAGGCGTCAAAGCCTGGAATTAGTCTTAAAAATGCTAGACCTAGGCTATTCCCCTTCATTTCCTTTTCTTTGAACCCCACAGTTCTGCATAACCACCCTCAAAATGTCTGCTATTAGCAACAGTTCCCTCCTTCCTTCCCTAGCAGAGAGATGCATTGAACTAATTAACGTGCAGAGTTTGTGCAATCCCATTTTGGTGGCTTAGCACTGGATATCCCTCAGCGGTGACGTGGCCTGAATGAGAAAAAGGCCACAGAGGCAGAAAGCAATGACACCAATATCTCAAAAGCCAAAAGGCACTGAGCCAGAGGGCTGGGAGGGTGATGAGTCTCTGGGGGCATCACCATTCCAGGGAGCAGAATCAGATGGCTGCAGGGAGGGGAGTTGTTCTTAATAGCAAGAAGGAGGGAAAAGGGGGAAGAGAAGACAGAATAAGAGAGAGAAAGAATATTACAGGATCCATACTGTGCAGAACTAAAGGGGTGCTGCACATCCTGTTCTTGCAGTTCTTTAACAGAGGAGGCACCAGCTCTCATTTCAGTATTTATATTTCCCCAGAGCAGCACCAACTGTATTTCAATATAAATGTAACATAGTTAATTGAAATCAGTAATTTCAGCAGCCATTAATAACAAATCTCTAGGAAGGAATATCCCTGCTGCAGTTAATGATCAGCATAAAAAAGACCCTCTTTTAAAGTATAACTGTGAGCTCGGGGTTCATTTTATAGTTGATTAGAGCGAGTTAAACTCTGCCCCTGTCTGTAAGTTGTATATTTAAATATGAGAAGTTAGCAATATTTGAAGTTATCAAAATACCACGGGTGCTCTGGAGTGTATCCAGCCCTCACGGCTGATCACCAAAAGAGTGATGTGACCCTGAAGAACAGAAAAGGTGGAATTAACCAAAGAAGTCAGAATGGACCAAACTCTGCTGTGAGCCTCAGTGTCAAACAGAGCTGAGCCTCAATAAAATCAGCAGGATTCCTCCAGATCTGTGGGAGTAACTGGCAGAATCTGACCCCATCCTGAGGCTCCTCACTGCAGCCTGTGAGATGCTATTGCAGGTGACAGTTGGCTTTGCTCTGAATTGTGGGAACATCCCTAATGTTTAAAACTGCCTATAGGATTGCATTAGCGTTGTGAATTCCTTTGGAAAGCTGACTGTGTAAACCAAAGGGCTTCTGCCCCTCTGGGTGCTGCATAATCAGAATTTGCACTGTGGTTGGGGCAGTAATTCAAAAACACATCAACTGTAATATGAAAATGAAAATCCAGATATAGGCCCTGCATTAAATGTTATTAGAAAAGAGTATCTGAGGGTGGCTTTTCCGAGAGGGCAAAAGGAAAACATTCTTAAAATCCCTGGGAGAAACATCTGCTGTAAATACACATGTTGCAGAGGCACCCACAAAAGAGACAACATTAGCTATCCATACTCAGATTTATTCCAACCAAAAATCACCCAGCTCTCCAACAGACCAAAGTAAAACACAAGTGAGGATGTCAGGCAGGAATCTAACGCTATGCAATTTAAGATTCCCAGGTTTTGTGAATATTCCTTGTGAGGAAGATGGCACCGACCCGCACACATATCCCCTCACAAAAAGGAATCCTCCCCCTCAGGGGTGCCCAGGGAGGGGATCACACCCGCAGGGAGAGGGCTCGCTGGGGGATAGATCCAGAAGAGTTCACTCACCAGAGCAGGAGAGGGCTCGCTCCATGCCGGGAAGTTTCCTTGGGATCCAAGGGGACAGTGTGGCTACAGGAGAACAGGCCCCGCTCAGCTCCTGGGCAGGGGGTCCCCTTGCACCCACACCCGGTTTTAACGGGCGGGGGTCTGTGTGGGGAAAAGGCCCAGCTGGGGCCTGGGACAGAGCGACTGGCTTTGAACCCCCAGAAAGCCCCAGCCGGTGTCAGGCGGGTCCTCAGCACACCCAGGCCTGTGCCAGGCCTTCCACAAGCCCCATCGCTGCCAGGGCTTCGGCCAGCCCAGGTGGTTAGGAGGCCTCTGCAGGGCTCGGCCCTGGGGAGGGTGTGTGATTGCCTTCAGCTGGAAGGGATTAAGAGCCTGGGGCCCTCTGGGCTAGTGGAGGTTCTGCCCGTTTGCCTCCGGTGGGGGTCCAGGGGAGCAGTCACGGCTGCAGTTGTCTCTCAGTGAAGCTGCAGGTCTGTGGTGGCTTGAGAGAATCTGGTGAAACTCAAGAGCTCTCCTCACTAGAGCGTGTGAGGAAATGGGCAATTCCTTCACCTGAAATACTCATCCTTTTATTCTGCAGGAAACTGAATAGGGAAGGGCAGAGCTCATCCTTTGACATAAAATGGTTTGGGTTGGGAGAGACCTTAAAGACGACCTATTTACAACCCTCCTGCCACGGGCAGGGACAGCTCCCACTAGAGCAGGTTGCTCAAAGCCCCATCCAACCTGGTCTAGAACACATCCAGGGATGGAGCATCCACAGCTTCCCTGGGCAACCTGGGCCAGTGTCTCACCATATATGTCTCACCTCATAGTGAAAAACTTCTTCCTAATCTCTAATCTAAATCTCCCCTCTTACAGTTTGAAGCCATTACCCCTCATCCTATCACTACAAGCCCTTGTAAAAAGTCCCCCTCAGCTTTCTTGTAGACCCCTTCAGCTACTGGAAGGCTGCAATGAAGTGTCCCATATATCACAGTCAAGAGATTTTCTCCATGTACAAGGCCATCATTAACTACAAAACCCTGATCCTTTAATTAGAATGAAAAATGGCATTTGGAAAGGCAAATGGCAGAAAGTGTATGTGCAACAATTACCTATGGAATATGGAAGAAGGGAGCCCAGGAATGATGAATGTAGAAAGACATGTATCCTAAGTGGCTTATATATGGGGAGGGGGGATTTACTGCACACTTGGAAATGACAGAGATGTAAAACCAGTCTCAAAAGTCCATCCTTGATCATCTCAATAGGTGCTTGGACTGTCAGGCTTCTGGTTGGAAACACTGCATTCTCTTGATCCCTGTGTTTTGACATACAGGCTTTTGTTTTCCACCACAACTTGCAACTGTAAGTGTAAGTCAGTGGTGAAATAAGCTCCAGTACAGGGACAGAGATCTTTCCCTTCTTCCAATTACAGGAACTACTCTGTAAGTCCTGTGGTAGGTATCACCGTGGCAGTGCTGAACACCCTGCATCCAACTGCACATATGCTTCACACAGGTGACAGTTATATAGAGGCACTGTGGGAATGAAAACAAAAATGCTGAGTATATAATGCAATGGTGGATCATTTCCTAAGTGTCACAGAGCATTTTGGTATGCATCCTCACTGAAGGCTTGTCTCGGTGCTGACTAGGATTTGTTTAATCTCTGTATTACTGGAGTGCTTGTATCCTGTGCTAGCACAGCCTTGGTGGCCAGAAAAGGAACAAAGTGAAAGCATTTACCTAAATTTAAATTCCATGTACTCAAGGAAGAAGAAGAAATTATAGCTTCAGGAAACCCAGGATCACATCTGTAGATGTGTAAGAAGCTAGTGAAACTAGCTTTCACATTCATGTTTTTTCAGCCCAAAAAATGAAAAACCAGATCCCTGTTGGTCATTGACTCTGTTCACAGCCTTCTATATCACAGTAACTCACTGAGGTGGGACTTGGGCACCTGCAGAACGGGAGTGTGGCCACTGCCCTGAGCTCTCAGGCTCCCCAGGAGACCACCATAGTATCTGATGTACACCTGAACCCATGCACAGATGACAATAGAAGCAACTTGTGGTTTGTCCTTGGAAGATTTTTCTAACTGCAGAGAACAGTCTTCCTGGGATCCCAGTTGTTTTCCAGCATCTCCTTTAATTGATTTGGTAGAAGCCTTTGGAACTATATGCTGCTTGCTTATATATGTAGTTATATTGGCTGATGATGGCTGAATCTCAATACTTATGACCAGGATATATTACACTATCAGAGCAACTCTGCTTGGAAGCCAGCTGGAGAATGAGGGCTGGCTTGGGAGCTCTCCATCATCAGATAATAGCTTGAGCTCCATAAAATCTCTCTTTAGCATGAAGTTCCATTTCTGGAGCACAGCAAATCCATGGACAATTGCTTGTTCCATCATGGAAGTCAAAACATTTTATCCTTTCAAAATCAAATTTTATTTCCTTTGAGTCCCTGTACAACATCCTGAGCCCATGTAATTTATTTTCTTCAACATGACTCTCCCAGTAGGATGAAGTAGAAAGAGAGAAGAGATGATATCATTTGGACAGAAAATTCTAGTTGCCCTTCCTACTGATGAGGAAACAAACACTCTCTGCTATTTGAGGAGCTCATCAGCAGAGAGACAGTCCAGCAGCTGGTTCCCCAAACACCACAGCTGGAAAACTCTGCCTGAGCCAGCAATATCAGAAGTGCACAGCTCAGCACTGGCTTCCTGTCAAAGAAGAAGAGTATTCCTTCCCTTCCCCCTCTCCATCACCAGTCAAGATTAAGTCAATCAGTGCTTTGTAAAGTAACAGTACACACAGTAGAGGCAAACTGTCTGGAAATTCCTGTCACCCACAGGGGCTGAGGGTGTTTGCCAGGAAATCGGGTGTCTTTGTGGCCTGTGAGCAACACAGCAGGTCCTGGTGCATGGGGAGGGTCTGAGTGCTGGGGTCTGGTCTCCAGGAGCCAAGCAGCAGAGAGCAGTGACCTTCATAGGAGTGGAGGAGAGAAAGAAGGAGAAGATGCAGCTCATAACAAAGAAAAAAAGAAAAAAAACCACTAATGAGCTGCACAAGCTGGCATAGAGCCAACAACCCAAAAATCATTAACATGGTCAGGTTAAGGAGAGCTCTATTAAAGTGTCTATCAAAACCTTTGCTCTCAAATGGATTTATTGGATGAGAAGGAGAAGCTGGGGTCCAGAGTAAATACGATAATAATGGGCCTGGCCTCTCTGTGCCAACAATGCCTAGTTACTGGAAAAGCTCTGTGAGATGGAGAAATTTGCCGGAAAACAGTAGAAATGGAATTTAAAATCAGAAACGCTGGGAAACGCTGAGACTCAGATCTTACAAACCAACCAGGCAGCTAGGGAGGCAAGCCTGGGTGAGAGCAGCAGCAGATCACTGCTCTGGAAACCTCCTGAGCTCATGGTTTATGGCTAAGGTCCCTCTCCTTGGGGAAACTGCTCCGAATTACTCCAGCCACTATAGGATAAGATGAGCTTCTCCAGGAGCTATGAATCCAAGGAGTTCGGCCAAGGGTGGCACAGCTGAGGAGCTGGGCACAAGGGGCAAGGACCAGTGCAGGTTGAGGTGGAATTTTTGAGCAAGGACAATTTTTTTACCAATTCATTACAACAGGTGTCAAAGGGTATTTAAATTAATATGGTGGCATTTGAAGATCACAACCAATCTAACTGTCTGGAGGAAACAGCCTTGTTCCTTCAGAGCTTGTCTGGAGGAACCCAGACCTGTCTGTGCTCTTCTGCCTGTGCTTGCAATCTCCTAAGTCCAGCATGCTTCAGTGTCCTCAGTCCTCATTTCTACCAGCATGGGAAGAGAAAACTCCCACACATGGATCTGGCTTCCCCCTGGACTCCTGCTCTTTGCCCAGTCCTGCTGGATCCCCTCTGTGTTCGGAGTCAAAGGGCTGCACTGGGCTTTGATGACTGGACTCACAACATGCTGCCGAAATTCAGTTTCTCTTACACTTAACCTCAAAAGTTTTAATGAGTAGCATGAAGCAAAACCTGCCTCAGGGAGGACCCGAGGGACCGGCAGACATCAGTTGCCTAATAGAGGTGACTCTTTTGTTATATTTATTTATTTTTGTATGTATTTTTAATAAACTAAGGACCTGAAGGGTGTTTCAGGTGGGGGTCAGTCCACAGTGATGTTCAGATGGGGCTGGGAGCTGGATCCCGTCCCATTCCCTTCTGCTTCCCCTTGGTTATTCCCAAGTGCTCTGGGGAAAGGATCAGTGAGAAAGAGAGGTAAGTCTCCTTCTGCCCTAATTGCTTTTCCTTATAAACACAGCCACAGATCTCCTTATAGATGGGAGATTTTAAGGTACATTTCAGCCTACAGTAATATAAGGACAGTGGCTACAGAGCAGATCACTCAATGAAGCAGTGGAGCCTGGGAAAAGCCAGGGCTCAGACACCACACAGGGAAAGCACTGCTACAAACAGCTGGACCCTGGGAAGCTGGAAGGTCTCATCTGCACAGCATGAGGATCACAGTGTGACCACCAGCTCGCACGATATCCAAGTTCAGACAGGGTAGGGACTTCAGTTAATTAGGTCTGTCCTCTCACCAGGTAGAATGTCTGTCCAGTAAGCAGCAGATACTGTGCAGGACACAGGAGACAACACTGCCTCCAGTCAAAGAAATCCTAATAATAAACAAGATCATAGAATCATAGAATGTTTGGGGTTGGAAAGGACCATTAAACCTCGTCTAGTCCAACCCCCCTGCAGGGAGCAGGGACATCTGCAACTAGAGCAGGTTGCTCAGAGCTCTGTCCAGCTTGGCCTTGAGCATTTCCAGGGATGGGGCATCAACCCATGTAGGAAACCTGTGCCACTGTTTCACCATCCTCAGTGTAAAAACTTCTTCCTCATCTGTGTTTAGGCATAAGACTTGCTCCTCTGCCCACTCACACCCAACATATCAGGGTGAGGACGCTGTGCCTGGGCTGCAGTGACTACTCATTCTGAATCATATTAGGGCCAACCTGATACCTGGCAAAGCTGCTGTCAGTCTTGATGTCAATTGTAATGCCCCATGTCACAAATCATGCAGTGCTAAATCAAGAGACAACATGAAACTTGAGAAATAGTCCAGTGTTTCAAACTTTAGGCACATGAGCAAGTCCCAGAATACTGGAAGTTAATTCTGTGCATGAGTGTTTTCTACAAGAAGGAAGGATTTAAGCATGTGGTTAAATATTTTCCAGAATCAGAGCCCTCAATGGTGAAGAAGGAAGAGACAGTATGGGTCACGCAGTTCATCCCTAACAGCTGGCCTGTTAGGCAGCATTCATGTGGTTAAAACACACTTTTTCATTAAAAATTATAATCGGGGAAAAACAAATTAGAGCCCAAATGAAACAGGCTTTTTATTTTTCCCCTTCTACCAAGAGATTATATATTTCCCAAACACAATTTCTCTAATCCATAACTAATGCATTAGAGTCATTCTGCTATTTTGCTCTAGACAAACAAATTTCCCACCCAGTGTGGGATCACAGCCCTGTTCCAGAGAGAAAAACAAGTCATAATAATACAGAGGCCACTAAAGGAAAATATTAAAATAATTAAAATACGAAAAAAGCTGCTGTCTTCCTGGGATTTCAATTTCAGAGGTGCCTGAGGGGAGGGGGCTGGATATCTCACACTGATACACTGTTTGATAAAGTGTGATAAAGACTTAGAAAAATTGACAGATTAAACTGAAATAAAAGCTGTGGATGTTTGCATTCAGAAAGCTATTAAAAGCAGTGTGATTGAGCAGCAAGAAGCTTCTCTTTTGTGCAAGAATGCATTGGAGTGGGATGTTTGCTGCACCGATGTTAAGGAGATCAAAAGAGTTGGTTTTGTTGGTGACACTAACTGTTCTTTTTGGCTGCTGGCTTGAATGTGAAATGTAAACCCTCCAGGATGGTGCTATGCAGTGATGCAGCCATATAATGGGACTGAAGCTCCAGGAGAGCCATATGGTCATGTCCTAATGTGATGCCTCCATTCAGAAGAGGCTCAAAACACATTTGTGCAGGTGTTTGTGGGAGATGCCAACTTGCGTAGCACTGAGATGTTTTGCCCAAGTATCTTCTTAAAGGATTCTTCCCCTCACAACTGCTTGGAGGTTTCACCTCCATTCAATTGCCTCCAAAACAATGGCCCTTTTTAAAGCTGATTCAAATTCATACTGTCAAAGTGCTGCCTAAAACTGGTAGAACAATTTGGTAAATCATTCTTTACCCCCCTTACTGGTTAACTAGCCCTTTTTAAGATGCACAGGGGTGGACACCCAGATGCATGCCCTTATTTCTATGTAAAACCATCGTCTGACTTGCAGACTGGAGGGTTAAAACAGGAAAATGTGAATAGTCTGGAAACTGAACAGAAGTTGTGACTGCCTGACTGATCTTGCAGCTCAAATAACTGGTAACTAAGAGGCTACTCACAACCAAACAGCCCATGGAGCAGCCGGAGACTGAAATACGTTTGTGATGAGGGCATTTGTCAAACAGCCATGAGGAGCAAAGACATTTGTAGAACTAGAAGCTGTCATGATGGGGTCCAGTCTCCAGCAAACACCACAACGGGCGAAACGCAGCATGAAAACCATGGCAAGCAGCTGAAGCAACAGTTGTGCTGACAACGGCGCCCACATGGAGGCCTGATGCTGTGAGAGCCACTTTGCATCCCACTGCCAAGCAGCAAGATGCCGGCAGATCGCTCTGCCCGTGCCTCCAATTGCATCGCCTCCAAGGGCAATGGTGTCCTCGGCAAGCAGCCACCCCTGGCAGGGCACTTCCCAGCACTGGGGACTGTGGCCGGGCTGGATGGGTGCTGCGAGGACATGACCATGTCCCTGCTCCAGGGCAGGCAGAGGAGCCACCTTGCTCTGGAAGAAGATCAGGGCTGGGACTTGGCCCTGTGAGCACGCTTACTCGCTTTCTTCCTGAACACTGGAGTCAAAAAAATATGCTCTGTAGGTTAGCTGTAACAAAAAATCAAAGCAAGCACTGATTCAGCAGCAGCACGGGTCACACACAGAGGCAGATTTTAAGTTTAGAGCAAGTCTTGCTACTTTTCTAACTCTCTCTGTTCCAGCCCAGACTACTCTTCTATCTTTTTTTTTTTTTTTTTTTCCAATTGCCTCCCTCTGGCAGCTTTATATTGGTGACCTGAGGGTGCAAATTAGATGTTTGAAAATACAGCAGTTAAATCAACAACTCTGAAGTGTAATAGAGGTCAGGATAGTTTGCTTCCAACTCAGTAGTTCAGTTTCTGCTTTGGTTCACGCTATCTGCATTCTGCAAAGTCCCTTGATTTCTGAAGAGGGTTCAAAACAGGGCCCAATCCTCCTTACATTCAAAAATCCACCTCTGGGAATTTTCTCCCTGTTTATTTTAAGGCTTCTAAAAGGAGGCAGTGGTTCCCTTGGTTCACTCAGTAATTTCCTGGGCCAGACTCCCAGTCTGGCCTATGTCCTTTGCCCTGGAGCTCTTCTCCTAAATCTGTCACTGCAACTGGGCAAAGGACCACATTTTCCCCTGAATTTTTGGTCTGTCCTGTTGCCAGTCAGAGTGTCTGGTCCGATTAGATCTCCTCTGACTTTAATGGGCTCGTTAACATTTGGATACGCTCGTGTGTTCTGCTGACAAAACACCCCCACAGCGCTAAATAAACAGCACGAGTCAGGAGAACCATAACCAAGAGCTGCAGAATGGGGCTTGGGGGGAAATATTTCACAGTAATATCTGAGCCTTGTAATTGAAGGCTGACTAGGGTGGGGGAAGGGGTGATTCAGCTCCACTATCATACACTCGAGACTTGATTCATTTGTCTTGATTAGCAGAAGTTTAACTATCACATGCCTTTAATTAGTGGCTTTCTCAGAAGACTCATTGGTGTGAACTACCAGGGCCAGACAGAAATGAAAGCTGGACCTGGGGGGGGGCAGCTCTGTGAGGTGTCTGTGGAGGAAATCTTGGGTGACAGACCCTCAGATCAGCAATGGAAGGGATGAGAAGAGTCTTTGGGCTGGAGATTTCTTTGCAGCACTGATGCCCCTGTAGCAGAGGAACAGGGCTGTAAAACAGGCATCTGCTCTGTCGTGGGCAAGAGGGATGTGGGCACTGTTAGAGACTAGAAGACAGAGGTGCCAGCCAGAATCACATTGATGCAGGTGGCTGCAACACAAGACTAAAACCTTTGGTTTCACTCCCTTTTTTATTATTTAAAGTGCCTGCTGTAAAGTGAGAAAAGTGAAAGCTGCTACCTACCTCAAGCCCCTGTAAGCAAATGAGACTCAAATAATGCAAAGGAAAGAAAAAAATGTAAGCATTCACAATTGGGTTGTTGGAAGGAACCTCCAAAGTTTCTCTAGTCCATCCCCCTTGCAATAAGCAGGGACATCATTTAAGGGACAACGGATAAGCATCATTTGTTAAGTGATTCTAACAGGTACTTTTGAAGAGGTGCAATTTGAGGCTTGGTGTGGGAAAGGATTTGCTCTGAATCCTTTCTCAGTCACTTTGTACAGGAGGATGATTTTATACAGATAAAGTATATAAGTATGTATGGAAGTATATAAGTACTGGAGCTGCTCTGCAGCACTGGTATCCACAAAAGACACAGAGGCAGCATCAGATGGCTCCAACACCTAACCCAGAAGGTCAGTTCTTCAGAGAGGGCTGTTGTGTTTTCAGTGTGCAGGGCTGAGATCTTTTGGAAGGCAGGGAAATGCCATAAGGGGAATTTAGGGAAGATTGTGACTGATTTGGGGCTGCTTTGGTGTTGCCCATTTGATTTCAGAGAGGTTTTTGTCAGGAGGTTATGGAGTACTCCAACCCTTATTGGGACCTTTGTTCTCTCATTTGTCAGATACCCACAAATCTAAACTCACCGAGCTGTTCCATCTGAAATCGTTGGCCCTCATGTAAACAAGGCCATTAAATAGAGGAAAAGACAAATGATGCTAGTGGGCTTGTGCTTCATTCTGTCTCAGAAAGCTATGTCTTTTGATGGCTAAGTGCTCCCACGTGCACCTTGGAAAGGTCTGGGCTATTAGAGAGAGTAAACAAGTCCTCACTTTACTTTTCCTGTCCTTTGTCTGCTCCTTTTCTCTCCTTCTTTCTTTCCTGTATTCCACTTTCCCATTTCTACTTTCCCTAATTTATCATCTTCCACTCTGTGTGTCCTGGAGGCAGAATACATTTGTTTCAGGCAGAATCTCTGGACTTCTAAATCTTTCTATTTTACTTCAGATTCTTTCTGATCACCTCCAGGCTGTGTATGCACACACACATATGCATTTGTATGTGTCTCTGATAACATTTTCTTCACTTTTCCTTCCCAAACTCTTTTCATACGTTTGAGTTTACTAGTCCTGTTTCCAACAATCTCAAGATGAAAGATGTTTTATTCCCCTTTTTCCTCTCCTTCCATCCATCCAGAATAATAAACATCTCAGGTTTCCTATCTCTCTTGATTACTTTTCCAGAAGATTTTGTGTTCTAGAGAAGCTTATTGTCTCTTTCTTTTTTTTTTTCTCCTTTTTTCCTCTCTCTCTTTATTTTTTTTATATTTTTTTTTTTTTTAACTTTATTTCAAAGGAATCATCCTTTTCCCCCCTTGGTCCCTGGCTTCTCCTCCAGTGTTTTATTCAGGCTATGGATGATTGTCTCCGTACACTCCTTTTATGCTAGGAAATGAATTGCTAATGCAACCCCTGCCGGGAGAAGCCTAGTCTGATCTTGTCCTAAATAGGCTCCTGTTTGCAGGGGATGATGTATAAATGTATAGACTGCATCATTATATATTCACTTAGTGGAACACAGGCCTCGAAAGGGGCCTCTGCTTATTCCATAAATGAATTCCTGGGGAGAGGAGATGCATCCAGCCTGAAGGTGCCTTGAAGTCCATTACTGCTCCCCCTGGCATGGCTGCTCGGTGAAGCCCCGCATCAACCGACTGCATATGTGTTGTGACAGGATCTGGAGAGGGGAAGGGGGAGGAGCCCCTCACCTCTGCACACCGTGTCATCCACAGAGGCTGTGGCACAATGTTCATGCCAGATATGTGACCTCCTTGCCAAGATGCCTTTCTAAGAGCTCGCTGGCAGATGGGAAGTCCTTGCTCAGAGAGCCTCCAGGAAACAACCTTTGCAGCCCTCTGGGCTGGGGGGAAGCATCCAGGTCTGGTGAGGGGCCAGGGGTAGATTTAGGACTCAAGGACCCTTGCCAAATGGCTGAACTACCTGGGTGGATGCCATGGTGTTCCCTCTTCTGCAGCAAAATGCACTAGCAAGGCTTGAGGTGCAAGCCCATATTTCTGTTACAGGTGATAGTAAGTTCTCCCCTCAGCTGCTTATGGTTTTACGTAAGCTCTGAGAATAAGAGAGGCTGAATAGGACATAGGACATTTTCTCTCAGCCCCAAGGTCTGCACAGTCATCCTGCCTGGTCCTGGTGCTAACCCAGAACTGCCCTGCTGCTTATACCCTAACCTACAGCCAGGAGGGCACTGGAGACATGACAATCTCTGTGGGATCTTCCTTGGAGGAGCTCTGGGAAGTTTCCAGCCAGATCTTGCTCGGGTGTTGGCTGGGGTTGTATTTTCTGGCATAAGGGGAAAAAAAAAAAAAACAACAACTAGATCTTCTCTTGTTTTATTTTGTCTCCTTCTGGGCTAGGCTCTGGGCTTTTCTCAGAAAAACCCTAAACTGTCCTATTAAATCAAGTCACCAAAAAGCAACGCATAGCACAGCCTCCAAGTGTAGTTTGTTATTCTGCTACTATCAGGTCTTATTCATCACCCTGGCTCAGTTTCACCTGAATTCACTCTTCTCGGAGCTAAACCCCAGTCCTGTGAATAATCTGTCTTCCTCCTCCTCGATACAGCCCCAGCATAGAATCACTTGAAGCTCCTGTAATGTGCTGTTTTTGTTTGCAGTAAAACCACTTGCTAATGGGCAAAGTTCATGCTATTTCCATTTGTGTTAGTCAGACTCCTGGGGCATACAACCATTTTTTTTTTAAAAAAAAAAAAAAAAAAAAATCGCATATTTTAAAGTGTAAACAGAACCTGGTGTTTTATTAAATAAATGTGACAGTTGCAATAATGTTTTGCAGATTACAGGAGAAGGAACTTAAGGGAAACATTTCCAGACCCTCAGCACTGTGTATTTTGCTGATGTTTAAATAAACTCTTCTTTGTTACTGCTGTTCTTTCTGTGGTGCTGTTAGTTTGATGCTACCTGAAAAACCTTAAATACCTAGAAAATCCCTCTGCTAGACAGGGTTGTTCCTTTCCACCTTCTAGTCTGCCCAGAAACCCTCACAATTCCCTCGGTATTTCTGCACTCAGCAGAGAGATCAAGCTTTTGCAACTCAACTTCTGCCCTTGAGTCAGCAACTCCCCAGACTTATATTAACAACCCAAATGAACAGTGGCACAATTGAGACCTCACACCCAGGTCTGTACCATGCTGCTGCCATCACCCAGGCAAAGCCCAGTTTGACTCAGCCAGTGTGGTGACAGCGTGTTCTGTCCTGGCACATGAAAAAAACCCTGACCAGCCCAAGTCCCCTGGCTCTCCCTACCATTGCAAGTTCTCCAGCTGGGAGGCATCTAACCACCATTCAAACAAAGGCTATCTCACCTCCTTAAAGCCATAGATAAAGCAGAAAGGCCACTAGACTGAAGTTAGAACCACAGCTTTTCTGCAGAGAAAGCAATCCCCTTCCCAGCCAGTCCCTGGCCCTCATCCCACCCTGCTTGCAATGCTAAACCCAAACCTTGGTCACCTGAAGCACACCCCTGTCAGAGTGTCCCACCCCTCCAGCTGCTGTCACTCCACTGCAGCCCTGCTAGTGAGGAGGGCAATGAGGGCACTTTGGAAAGGGGTTAACCCTTTCTCTGCCAGTGTTGGGAGGAGTTCATGGCCACCGTAAACTGTATGGACTCCCCTGCCTGAGTCTTAAGTCTCAGCTTTCCTACAGTGACTCGGGCTCTAGATTGTGTGCAGCGAGTCATTCTCTCTGAGCTTCTTCCCTGAAATGTGCATTCCCTATCCCTAAGCAGTGTAAAGGAAAGAAGAAAGCACCCTTGCTTTAATCCCTGGCTCACTTCTGCTGCTTTAAAGGCATTTCTGCTTTCTGTTTGGACTCACAAAAAGCATCATTAAGCTGTTCAGTAGAAAGTAAAGAAGTATGGAACCTAAAGCCTCCCGCACTGATGTTCAGGGTGCTCCTATTTTCTACCAAGACCAAGGTACATCACATGGAGCAGGCACATCACAAGGCTGCTGGCACTGCTGCCAGTGAGGGAGAGCCAAGTGTGTGGCACAGGAGCCCCGTGGTGATGTGATGTGATGTCCCTAAACCTTCTCTGAGCAGCCCATCAGTCTGGCTGATGTGAGTGCACCCAATGACAGCCAAGCCCTAAACTCACCTTGGAAACTCAGTGTGTGCATAGGGGAAGGAGGAGTGGGATTGGAGCAGACTCCAAACTTTACAGCCCTGCCCTCTCCTCTGTATGAGGAGACAAAAGTTCAGCCTAAGCAGTGTCTGCCTGCAGCTCTTCTGCCTCAGACACACTGCTGCTAGTCACGAGCCATATCTTTCTTTTTTTAAGCACGTTTAAATATTAAATTTAACCATGAATAATAATAAAAAAAACCTCATTAGGTATGCAACTGGATCTTAGCATGAGGCAAATAATTTGTATAGACATCATGAGTGCCTAGATTGCAATGGAGAGGAGAAGGAGCAGGGGACAGCATGAAATGTAACTGCAGAAGCAGCCTCACCAGCACGCACATCTGTTTGACCCCCAGTCTTCACTGGACAGAAACAACTCTAACTACAGGTTGCATACCTGCTGCAGATAATGACTTCTAAAGACTGGTATAGTCCACTTCTACAGTACATTTCCTTGGTGTCTTCCTCACTGCTTTAGCTCATGGAGAAACCCTCCTGGCTCTTCAAGGCCAGGCACAGAGAGGCTTTGCCTTCCCACTGTGGCTGTGACTAGTTTCAGCCACTTGGCTCTGTCGCCTCAAACCTGAGCTCAGGCACACAGACCATAGGTGAGAGGAACCTATGGAGGACACAAGGGCATTGGTGGGTATCTGCTGCCTGATGTTGCCAAACCTGCATGCTCAGGAGGGAGAAATACTCAGCCTGAGAAGTGCAGGTGCTTAGTGCAGTATCACATCTGCCTGTCCCAGATCGCTCTTGTTGGATCGAACACCTTGGTTCACAGCACCATCTTGCATTGCTTTATGGTGCTGAAGTTTTCAGTGCTGATTACAAGAAGGTTTTTATTCATCTGGCCTCTCCATGCTGAGAAATGAGAATGTACTAGAGAAGGGAGGGGATAATACCTCCCAGTTAGGCGTCACCTTCCTTTTGGTGGCTTGTTAAACCCATGCTCATTTCTGCCTCTGTTGTCTCATGACCTTGTCAAACTTCTTGAGATGCTGGCAGAGGTGGAAGTTTTGTCTGGGTGGAGGTGGAGGGATCAGTATGTAAGCTGGGTTGTATATTTTCCTGTGGAGAAAGCAGTGAACATTTAGGAATGTCATGGTGGTCCCTTTGCTGTGCATCACAGCCACTTGCAGATGAACCAGTGACTTGGCTCCAGCCATGGGATTGAGCATGCTCCTTTCCTAGAGCTGGTGAGAAAAAGTCCAATTTCACAGGTACTACCAGGAAGGCAACCCTATTAAGATCATCTGGGGTATTGTGGTGTCATCTAGTTGACCCTATGATCCACGCCACATAAAGCTCTCCTGTGGAGGGCACTGCTGTACTTTCCCACTAACCAGCTCACACCGGCATGCACACAGAGAAACTGGCTCTCTGGTGCTCACTCACCTCCTGGAGGGATGTAGAAATTGTGTGCAAAACCCCAGTGACTTTAAAGGCAGGAAGCAGGTGAGAAACATGGCATGAAAGGAAGACTTTTCTGCCTTACAGTCTTCTTCCTGTGGTGCTTTCCCCTGCACTTGGTGTCAGAGTCCCTTTCAACCTTCACACCGTATTGGTATGGATTACATGCCTCTATTAGTTACGTACCTTAATTCCCACTTTGGGACCTGCTTACACTGTCTTGCAGCTTGCTCCATCTTACTCATCATTTCCAAATTAGCCAAACTTGATTGAGCCAGATCAGACTGCAGCCCTCATGCACCAAAGCCAAGAAGAATTAGTCGCTGCCCTCCCTCCTCTGCAAACTGTGCTTTAAGGAGCTCTGCTCTGTGCATCTGAAGAGAGCAGAGGGCACGTCTCTCCTGACGCTTCTATCAGAGTTTAATAGGGTAAAGAAGTTCAGAAAGCTGAAAGGCTGTGAGTGGCTCAGATGCACTTACTGTGTCGAGCCTTCCCTGTGTCTAGACAACACCTTAATAACAGCAGCAGTGACTGGCGAGGGGTGGGGGGCACACGTTGGCTGGAGGAAAACCAAATGAGTGGCATTAGTGGGAGCTCACATGGGTGCAACAGAATAAAACACAGAACCCGTGAGCGTGTGGGCATTTGCTGCTTGTTGGATGCAAATGAGTAAAAAAGAATAGTACATAGAGAAGGCTTAAAATTGTTGAGCTAAAAAGACAAATTGAGCTGACCTGCATATTTGCTTTGCCCCTGGATGCCAAGAAAGCTTGTCTGAAGATCTGCAGAAACAAGACTTTTTTTCTCCTCTCTTTTCCCAGGGAGTTGGAGTACATTGTATAGTGCTTCCTCCTTTGTGCAGCGTTCCCATTTTTGTTTCTCTTCTGATTTCTTGTGTTTCATGCTTCTGAACTGCTGCAGTCATTCCTTTTCTGTGTCTTCCAGCAATTGTCAGAGCAAAAAAAAAAAGCCCCTAAAACATTCTGCAAACTAACTTTGCTCAGCATCACAGACGCAGACGCCTACCCTGATGGAAACTCAAGCTTGTTTGCTTTATTTAAACCTACTCCCTTGCACACATGATATAGCTTCACAGATGCCTGGAGTCTATTTACCTCCTGGCTTGTTTATCCTGAAATGGCCAATGGAAACTGCTCACATTTTTGTCTTGATAAGAATCCAATCATGGAAATTGATTGAACTTCTTCTTTGAGCTTTTCTCTTGCATTTACACTTTTCAACCAGCTTGAATTGTTTAATCTGCAGTTAATTTAGAGACATACAGCCGTGGCTCTGATATATCAGGAGATCAAGATAAATGGCTGGAGTGTTTTTATGAGCAAAAATCTCTCTAGATTCCAGTACATAAATCATTTGTTGTGAAATCGTTCATTGTCTTTAGGCAATGTCATAGTGAAAAATTCAATCTATTCATGAACAGAAAGTCAAGGGATTAGGAACAGTTTGAAGGGAAAGACTCCACATAAAAAAAAAAAAAAAAAGAAAGGAAGACTTATCTCTTAATGCTCCCCTAACATAGCTTCCCTGCCCTTGTTTTGCAGTGTGGATTCTTGAATTCAATTTCACACTCTTTGTCCACAAAGTCCAGTGAATAGGAAGCGATGAAAATGTCCCCAGGGGAAGAGGGTGTCTTTGTTTGTATTAATTTCAGGAACGTTTTCTGTATCCTTATTCCCTGATGCAGCAGAGAAAAGCTGGAAAGTGGCCTGGTGATGATTTTTTACTGAGGCTAGACCATGATCTCTGTGCTTGCAGTAAGAAATTATTTACTACGGACTGGGTTCTTTCTGCACAGCTCAGGCAAGGACTGAGTAAAATGCAGGCCCCAGAAGAGACTTTGAAACCTTAATATATAAGAGCTTCCCCATTTTTTTACCTTTCACTCCAATACAGAAAATGTCTCCTTTCACTTGAGTTACAACCTCCCATGCTTCTACCTTGGCCATTTTGTGAAGGTGATAGACCATTGTCAGTATATGGAGGGGCTGTTTGCTGGAGGAGAAATGGAAAATAGGGGGTTTCAAGAGATACAAACAGTATAGTAGAAGTATGTGTGTGAATGAGACAGAACAGGCAAAAAAAATCCCCCCAGAAGAAGGTTAAGTATAGAGATGGAGCCACCCAGGACGTCCAGATCTGAGTGACTTGGAAAAGTTTGCATCTAAATCCAAATTTCTAAACTGGGCATTCTTAATACTGAATCAAAACTGCAGAAAATGTGTATCTAAAGATTTGGGGATACCCAGATTGAGACTGAACTGGATCTCTGGACTTGGAGCTTGTTAGGGAAATGATGTGCATAAAGACTGAAGAGCAACACCTTTCCCTCCTCCAGAAGATGTTGTGTGAAACACACTTTGTGTTGGGCTGATACTCACTTCTTTCCATGTTCCCATCAAACTGTTTTCCAAGAGATGGCAATGGCTCATTGCCTTCTAGAGGGAAAAGGTGAGGACGGTGTCCATATATCATCAAGGCCATTATTATGAAGATTTTTGTATATATTTAGGTGGCCTAAATTCCACCTAAGCCTTTTTGCCTTTCTTATTGGCTGGTTCTAGGCCTTCAAATATCCCTAGTCAATAGGGAAACATTAGGCTTAGGGACTTAGAGATTTAGGTAGAATTTAGGCCATATGAACACGTCCCTTTGAGCCTTTGTGCTAATTCTAGAGGCTCCATTTTCTTTCACTGTCCTTTACTCAGATGGATTAATGGAGCTATTCCCCATATCCCCTTGCCTTTCCCCCCTCCCTTCCAACTCATCTGTCCTTGGCTTTGTATCAGTTTGGAACTGTCTGCAGACATGGCAGAAGAGTGTTTGTTATTTATCAGCCCAAATCCACCATCTCATGAAAAAGAATATTTATTCATTCTGAGTAATTCAGCCCCTGGAGTCCTTCAGACATTAAAGTTTTAATACTTCTCACCTGGAACAGCTGAGCTAGCCAGGAGAGATGAAGCTTTGATGGGAATACTTGATAAAATTTCTAGCCAAGCAAAGCAGTAATGTTCCTGTACACAGGATGAGAATCCCAGCTTAAAGGAGCACACATGAAATGGTGAATCATTTAAGAGTCCTGGCAAAAAAAATATCTCTAGTAGTTGCTGGAAAGCTTTTTCCTAGCCATGAAAAAGACATTCAAGATCCTCACAAAAAGACACCTACTCTTCTTCTCTTTGCCATGCATGACTCTCACCCAGATCATTTCCCTTACTACAGAGTAGGTCCAACCACAGCAGCACAGCCCTGTACTTTGTGAAGCAGAAGCAAAGCCACTGTGCTGCTTGGCTACTGTGGCCAATGTCAAATGCAACAGGGAGCCTGGAGCCAGCTAATTTCAGCCTAACCTAAGGCAACACTCAATGTGACTGCTCTGCGCTCCAGCTGCTTCCCAACTTTAATCCTTTTAATTTGGCAAAGTGATGCTAATGAGATTGCATTGACAGGAAGACCTACATGCAGGACTGCGGGTCTTGACAGGGGATGCTGAGGCAGGTGCCCAAGCTCCTTGGGAAATGCAAGTCTAACAAAGTGTTTCAAAATATTCCACAAGTTGCCAACTTCCAGAGGAGGCTTTTGCAAATGTGTTTATTATGCAGGTACATGGTTATTAAACTGGGATTTTATGGCTGCTTCAGCAGATACCAAGTGCAACAAGCTTCCGTCTCTAATAAGTAATAAATATGTTTCTTGGCACTGCTTTGTCCTGCTGCCTATGAACCAGGTTTATCCCACTTTTGAAGACCTGGAAAACTAAAAAGTTGACAAAAATTGGTTCATAGTTTAAATAAATGAACTACTTTTTACATCCGAACCTATTCGCTGAATCCAATTGAGAGCTAAGGGATCAGTGACTGCTAAGACTGGGTTATACAAGGTGGTCCTCACAGTATGCAAACAGGATCTGAGACTAATGAGCACAACTGTCCTGAAATGATGCTGAGAATCTCAGCAGAACATGGCAAACTAAAGAAGAATCACATTATGAAGACTGGGAAATATGGGGCTGCATGAAACTTAGAGACATTAATTCCTTTTTTTTTCCATTTGATGGAGGCAGCTTCAAGGGACCCATGAGCACGCATGGTGGATGTTTCTACATCTGATCCTTACAAACCTTCTTGGCCTCCTTATGTACTTGCCTAATTACTTCACTGTCTCCAAAATTGTAACGGTTTTCCCACATCTGAAATTAATTTGATTTGTTATTATTCTTCCCCAGTATGTAAAATTGAACAACATCTTTCTAATGACCTCTTATGTATTGAAAGACTGTTATCATGTTCCCAATTTAGCCTTCTCATTCTTGGACTGAACAAATCTGATTCTTTCAGTCTTTCTTAAATCACATTTTCAAAACATCTAATCATTCTTGTTGTTCTCTTCTGGATTCATTCCAGTTTGTCTACATCTTTCTTGTGGGCTGGTGTCCAGAAGTGTGCACAATATTCCAGCTGAGATCTGACCAGCAGCAAATAGAGCGGAATAATTACCTCCTGTGCCTTTCATATGACACTCTTGTTAATACTATTCCAAAATGAAATCTGGCTCTTTTTTTTTCTTTCTTTTTTTTTATTCCCCCCACAAGGACATCATATTGTTGACTTGCACTGAGATTGTGATGCACACAAAAGCCACGGTGGCTTCCAACAACACTGCCACACACCTGGTTCTTCCACATGATGTGAGAGACAACCTGCAGCCCTTGGACAGAAATCCCTGAGCCCTCCCAACTCAACAAAAGGTAGCTCTGCAGCCAGGATGCAGTTACACAGACCATGAAGTGTGAACTACTGCTTTTACTTGTCTCTAACGTGCATCCTAAAACTGTTGTCCCTTCCTATTAGCTTAAACAGTGCTGACAGCTCAATTCTCCTTGGAGGATCCTCTGGTCCCTCTCTCTCCTCACCAACCTTTCCTGTGCTCCTTCTAAGAAAGATGGTAGAGCAGGGAGAAAAGGTACATGAATTTCAGTACTAATAGAGTAATTCCTTGCCAGGTTATCTTTGATCCTGAGAGTGACACACAGTATCTTTCCCAAGGCCACATTCTAAAACATTTTTAACAAGGAAGCAGCAAGTTCTGAATATAGTGACATTAGACCTTGTCTGACAAAAACATCAATATCAGTGCATAATTAATGCAAGGATCCACGGTAACGTGGACTGAATAGGGACAGAGTACTTTCAAAAATCAATTTGCTACCTGAATTACAAACACTACCGATTAAACCTGGCAAGGCAAAACTCAAACAGGGGGAAAAAAAAGGAGAAATTAAAAAGCCCACAAGCCAGGGTGCTGGAACATGACTCTGGGCCAATGTCCCCAGCCCTTCCTCTCTTTTTCTGATCTGATTACAGGAACAGATTCATTCACACAGGAAGGGGCCAGGCACGGGGGAGAGCTGCTCATGGGTGTTCTCTCCACTCTTCCTCCAGTTTGATGGAACCACCATGAAGAGCAGTCAGACCCTCCATACACCCTTGGTTGCTCATGAGAAGGACCTCTGCTATGCTCAGTGTGTTCAGGAGTCCTGTGGGTATGCAGCACATGGTTTATGCCTCCAGCCCAATTCTGTCACGGGATGATGAAAACCTGTAGCCAAATCATGTGGAGCACCAAATCACCAGTGCTCTCCTCTTCTTACAGCACCCAGTGGATGATCAGGTCATGGCTGGCGACACTACACTATTCAAAGTTGACCAATTACTATCTTTTTTCATCCAATGCTTTTAGATATATGATCTTGACCCTAGGAAGTTGAATGACTCTGAGCAACTACATCCTCTCTTCTTTCTCTTATGCCTTTGCATAAAGCAGTGTTGAGGGACGTGTTGTCTCACTGCTCAAGCACCTCCTGTAAAACTCAGTGACTGCAATGGGTCCAGTTGGAGAAGCAGGATCCTCCTGGGGCAGAACCACTGCTGACAGGTTCTGTCCACATACCAAGATACCATCTTGTCATTGCTTGCTCTGTTCACGAAGGGTTTTGGTAGGTTCATCCCAAGTTTGCAGCTTCAAGTCAAATAGCAGCAGCATTTGCCTTGTCCTAACCCCTTTCTGATGAGATTCATCATTGCAAACCTGATGGCCCAACTGTTCCTTTTAACCCCTTCAGTGCCACGGGCAATGTGCAGAGCAGGCTTGCCAAGACCCTCTACACTCCAGATGAGGCAGCTTTCAACTGCAAAGGCAGCCAGGCTATGAAGGAAGGTAAATGTGGTGACACAGCATTCTGGTGCTCTTGCAATTAGCCTGGTGCTTGTAACCCAGCTTGCTGGGGTCAGAGCACTGCACTCAGTCTCGTGCCCGATGTGCAGATGAGGCTGACAGTGCTGCTCACATGTACTCCAGTGCATGCTCCTCTCTTAGCCCACATCAACATTTCCTGGAGAGCTGCAGAGCATGCCCAGGGCACTGAAATGGTTAAACAACTTATTTGTCTCTGCTTGCTTCCTAAGTTCTCCCTGGGAGTTCAGTCACTGCCATATGTTATATTACAGAGCATGAGAAATCAGACTAAGGTGGCAATTTTAACACCCTTTATTCATACATCCTATTTTTACACTGATAGATGTAAGATATGCAAAGTGTAATTCCCAGCTGAAGCAGACTCAGCACATGGTTCCTGCTGCCTCAGCCAGGGATGGAGGAGGACCAGGTAGGTGGGTTGGTGATTACAGTTGGGATAGCAGCTCTGGAGGCAGAGCAAGCCCTGCCTGCCACCCCGGAGTCTCTGCTAGGTGCTACAAGGCTCTTTTTCACTGATGTGTGAGCACAGTCCTGTCTGCTGCAGGTGGCCAATGGCTTGAGGCTTGCTGGTGGTTTCTGTTTGGAAGTGGCATCTCCCAGACACAGAAGGTGAAAGCCACCAGCATGATGGCAGTGGCAGAGGAAAAGGCACTGGCTGATCCAGCTGCACCTGGGTGGCTTCAGGTGTGGAGATCTCAGAGGTGTAAGCAGAGCACTGGGATGGAAAGTGGTGGCCTTGCTCTTCCTTTGCCTGTTACTGAGACTGTGTCTCTGTTTTCTTGTCCCAAGAGGAACGCGGGTTGCTGAAGGTTTTGCACTTTCAGTAGTCGTTTGTGCCTTAAAGAGACAGTTAAATCAAAGTTTTCCTTTGTTATGGGCACAAAGAAAGGACTTAGGAGGCTGTTAGCATACTTTGCTACCACAGAAACAGAGCTGCTGCAAAGGCAAGAGGTTAGTGGTTTACACATGTGGACGCTTGAGCCAAGAACTGATGGACTCCTGGGTGAACATGGACAGCAGAATCTTCCCCCCCTCTAGTGAAAACTGCCCCCCCCTTCTCTGTGCCACGGGGCTCCCCAGAACAGAGGTGAAATCCCCTGCATTGCCATGCCACTCTCACAGCAACTAGTTAAAAGGCTAAAAAGAAACATTTCTAAGTTTAATTTGAAGCACTGTGTGACTGTGAAACAGATTTACATGAACGTCTGAGGCAAGGAATTTTGGAAAGACTGTGGGGGTGGGAGCAGAGGACACCTCAAAGCCCTGACACAGATGCTGAAGCAGATGTATGTGGGCCAGGAAAGAGGCTGGGCAGAATGGGGACGGTGGGGAACTTCCTGACACAAGGGAAAAGCACGTGTGTCCTGGAAACCAAGCGTGGGGATGGCTGGGAGAGAGGATCTTCTCTGAGACCTGGGAGCAACCTGAGCTGAGCATGAGGAATTTCCCTCCTCACTGCGAGTGTGACGGGTGTTCCCTGCCAGCACAGTGAGCTGAGTCAGCCTGGTGGGAGAAAGTCAGAGATGGCTCTGTGAGCAATGGGCTGAAGGGAGCCTTGTCCCAAGAGATTTGTAGCTTGGACTCACTCCTGAATCTTCTCCTGAGATGGGTGCATCTGGAGCATCCCTGCTCTGTGAGCATGCTCTGCTGGCTCATCAAGGGCTGAGGCTCATTAATAACACTCTCGCTTTTACCTGACAACTTATTTCCATAAAATAAAACACAAAACCTCATATCCTTGGCCACTCTGACAAAAAGACAATCTGAGATGGGAGACACGAGCCTTCTTTCATTCGGAAATCAGTTTAGAAATGGAAGACAAATGCCAGATGTAGTAAAATAAAAAGCCTGAGCAGGAGGCACTCTGCACAAGGAGGACAGCACAGGAGTTTGGACTAGACTGGAATTATTATGAGGGCTTTGCCATGACATGACAGACTTTCAGCCAGCCTTGGGCTGCTGGGCACAAAGGAAACGGGAGGAGGAAAAATAAGCTGCTTGCCAGGCTGCGATGAGGCAGTCGAGATTTTATGCCACTGACTGTGTTCATGCCTAACGTGCACGCTCACATATGCACAGACAACAGTGTGCCTGTGAAGAAATAGGTGCAACTGCAACACAGCCATGTGTGTCTATGCTTATGTTTGCATTTGTAGGCACACACAGGAACATGTGTGTGTTTGGTGTGTTCATGAGATAGAGAAACCTCCAATTCCAAATTCAAACCACGGAACACCAAAATGTTTTCCTTAATATAGAGTATCTTCCAAAGGGTCTGATATTTATATCAACATCCCAAGATCCCCAAATCCAGCCTACAGTCTGAATCCATGAGGACATTTCTTGTCATGAAGGGCTTAAACTGTCATGGCCTAAAATAATGTAGCCTCAAACCTCAACCACATAAACCACGAGGAAGGGAAGAACAGTAAAACATCCCTGAAAGATGGTGGCAGTCTGAAGAGTTTGGTGCTCCATCCCATTAACAGCAGGGATGGATAATTAGGCTGGACAAAACAACATGAAGTGTACACCAGGGAGTCATCCTGAGAGGCAGGGAGCTGGACTGCATGATCTAAGAGGTCATTTCTACTGTAAGAGCGATGAACCTGTTGTTTCTGAGAGCCTCCTTTTGCAGCAGTTCTCAGTAGTGGGTCAGGGGAAGGAAGGCACATGATGTATCTCCTACTATCATTTGCCACCTTCCACTGGATGCCTTTCCTTTTTCCCTTCTCCTTCTTGCAAATGGTCTCGACAAGACATCAATGGGTCTTTAATGGAACGTTGCAAGAAAAAATAAAAGAGACACCAGCTCTGTGCCAATAGGAAGGAGTGGAAGCAAGCCAGGAGACTGTGTCTGGGGTGCTAATTAAAAGACATTTCCTGCCATGGTGATGCTGTTATTTATAGGACTGAGTGTGGTAGGGTGTGAATTAGTGTGATAGGGTGCAAGTGCGGTAGGGCACAAGTGAGACACCCCAAACTGGGTGCCTAAAATTGGAAACAGTCACTAGTGTATTTTAAATCTGGCCACGAAAACCCTTAGGAGAGGCAGACACGCACACACAGATGAAGTCTTCCTTGCACAGAGGAGGGCTTCTGTGACTGTGGACGCTCTATGCACAAACTCACATGCAGACAGACTTTTGATGTGCACACTTGAGACAACACGGCTATTTTCAGGCTTGTGTTTAGCCCTTTTCCTCCTAGGAAACACCAGTCCCCTTTTAACACACGAGATAACCCACTTTAGTAGCCTTTTTTAACCAGCAGCCTGAGCTCCCCAGCCTGAGCAGCCTGCCCGCTGCCACGCCTTCCGAGCGCTTTGGGAGGCTCCAACGGAGGGACCAAGGCTGCACGTCTCACGCAGGCTGCTTGGCGAGGCTTGGGGGAAGCAGATGGCAGAGCGTGCCTCCACGGGGGTCATAAATCCGTGCTGAACAGGGCTTGCCACTTGGAATGACACCCTGTTCCTGAAGCTGGGGATTTATTTGCAGCATTTTACGCATTCCTCATGTCGCTGGCGTAGTTAAACCTGTGCGGGCTGGCACTGTTAAGAAGTACCCCGTTGGCTTGGAGTTAAATTGGGGTTCTGATCTAAAAAGAGATTATGCAGGAGCAGCCTGCACTCACTCATCAGATCCATTCCTTCTGGGTGTTCAGAGTCGTAGCCGGTTTTGCTGCTAATTAATACAAGTGTATAGTGCTTTTGATACCCTGTAGCACTGCGGAGCTGCCATTGTGATGGGAGCACGAGCTGGCATCCCATCTGCCCCATTTTCCCAAAATTCTGTTTGGAGGGATGAATCTGGCTTAGTGTTGCTTACCTGAGGACAGCAGAGCTGGAAGCATGCAGCAGGGAGACAGAGTTTGCCCTGCTAGGGTTTTATGAATGATGAGCATGCATGGTGCAGAAAAAAAACCCCTTTGTTGCTTCTCAGAACCCAAACACTTAAGCCAATATTGGTAGGAGGACTTTCCATCCTGCCCCAGTCTGAAGAAACCAGTTTAGGAAACAACTACATGCTGGCAGATTTGGAGGGGGTGTACTCTGCTCAGTGTGGTGGTGATGAGTGTGATTATTAGTGAGTGAGCTCAGCACAAGACAGCAGGTCAGACTGTCACCCTCAGGGAGGTGGGAGGGGGTGGAAATAGTTTTTATTTTATCTGAACCCACATTGCCTGCTTTTAATGACAAATGATTCCTCATTAATACCAGGGAGCAGAGAATGAGTATCTATTTAGGTGAAAAATGATGCTGGAAGGAGTCTTGATGTCTTGTCACTCCAATAGAAATACTACAGACTTAATTTCTTGTTCATGGGTTAGTCTGATGCCAAAAAAAACCCCAAAAAAGGCAGCTGCTGAAATTCAACACCCCTCCTAGGAAAGGATCTGGCCCTCCTTTGACTGTACATATCAAACTGCTGGGAACACAGACGTCTCCCAATGGATGTCCTGTTGGAAAGCAGCCACATGAGTGCTTGAGACAGGTCTCCAGCACGTGGGGCCAGTGCAGCCTACGACTCAGGCTTGGGTACAGCTCCTGTGCCTGCTGCAGAGCCCGGGACTGGGCAGCACGTGGCAGCCACAGCCCCCACCACAACTCACCTGCACCCTCCTTTCCACCCAGGGTTAAGGTGGCCGTTTGGAGTGGTTGTACCACCAGGATGTGGAGATGCTTGTTGACGCCCTGAACAAACCCTGTGCATTATGTACCACAAAGCCATTCACAGCCCCACAATGGAGTGTGTAAAACATGATTCCTTGTCCTTTTCTCTGGCGAACACAAAGAGCTGCTCTGACTCCGGCTGCACCTTGCAGCGTGTGTGGTGCCAAGTGAGCCAAGAAGCAGTTAGCAGAGAGCTTGAGATCCAGGAGGCCCCTGTGCTTTCTCATGCTCAGTGCCACGAGACCTGCCAGGGGGAGAGGAGCAATGCATGGCCTGCCCTGACTGCTTGGAGAACCAAAAAGCCATCCCTGTGTTCTCATTCCCTTACAAAGAGAGGGCAGAGCTGCTTCTTGCTCATTCATAATCAGAGTTTGGGCAGTTATGTGAGTTGTTGGATGCATTTTCTTGTCTTCCTCTGTGAAAGAAAAAGACAGACCCTGGCAGATTAAATTTCTTGGTTCGTGGAGGTTTTTTCCCTTTCTCTTCTCTCTCTGCTCTTTTTCCCTTGACATGCTCTCCCCTCCCATCCTCATTTTCTCTCTGAGTCAAGCTACACTTCCTCATCAAAGAAGCTCTAATGGGATCACAAATTTGACCAGCTGCCAAGGAAATTTCCAGTAACCTCTGAAACCCTAAACATTCCATTTTGGAGGATTACAGGGAAAATGTTTCATCTTTCTGATAGAGAAGCACCAAAAATTGAGAGTCGCCAGCTCATCTTCTGCCGTTCCGATGGAAGGAGCTTGGGCGGACTATTTTTAGGTTACAAAGCTGTACTTTGCTAAGATAAAAGCTGGTGCTCTTTCAAAGCAAAAGCCTTAAAGTGTGAAATCCATCAAGTCTGTTATCCTGGGAAGCACTGTGACATTGTTAGGCTGAGGCGGTGGTGAGCCGATGTTTGGTGCCCCGTGGAGGCTGGAGTCCCAGTCCTCCATACCCACTTCTAACAGCAGCCTCTGACACATTTATTTAGGGAAAAACCCATCTGGAATCAAGACTTGGATTTCCTCCCCATGGTCCGTGGTGACCTTACGGACTTTGCTCTACAGTGAAGAGGGTGTAGAGCTTTTTACTGGAGCCACTGCTCAGCGGTAGCTGAAAGTCTGGGTGGTTTTGGAGCTTGTGCTCCCTGCCAGGTAGGCAGAAGGTGCACATTTACCTGGCCAGGAGATGCTCCTGGTTAATTTTGGATAGGTACACGGTGTGGGAAAGGAGCTACTTAATCCCTCCAAGTGCTGCTCTGTGCTGAGCTGTTGGTACCCCGCGGGGGATGGCAGGAGGGGTCTGGGAGCACAGTGCTGGGCAAGGGCTGTGTGAACAGGCAGGAACAGCCAGCCCAAGAGCACGAGGCACTGGTGTCACTGGTGTGCCTTTGCTCCCCAGGAGGACAGCCATTTCCACAAGATTTTCCATTCACTGATACTAAAAATATAACCATCCCAAACATTTTGGAACTGCCAAAAGTGTCCCACTTAGGTACTTTGTGAAGAAAAACATATTCTCTTTCTTTTTTCTTTTTTTTTTTTTTTTTCCAGTGAGCAGCTGTGGGAAGAGCATAACAAATACCTAGTTCTGAAACAACCTGACCCTTTCTCCTTCCCTATTCACAACCAGCCTCAAATCTCCATCTTCATTCACAGTGAAAGACATCATTCTTCATCCCTATAATCTCAGAAACACTCATAGCACAGGACCAGCCTCTTTCCAGCTAACTCTACCCTCAAATTGCTGTGTGCTTTGATTTGCCCTAATTTAAAAATGAGACTGTTTTACTTTATTTCTTGCAATCTTCCCATGCTGGTGCAGGGTAGGAGTTTGGCAGCCACCTACATCCAGTCTACGAAGCCTGGCTAGAGATCTCTGCTCTGAGCCCCAAAACATCATGTGGTGCTGCTGGGAATTGTGGACCCAGCACTGACAGACCTCTCTAGTCTTTATGTACAAGTAACATATGTGACATTTGCATTCTCCCTCTTATTAGAAGGCTTTGTACTTATGTGAAGGTGTCAAAACACTTTATAAATATTAATTAATGGATGCTGACGGCATCTCAGTGTTGTACAGATAAGGAGAATGAACTGGTGAGAAGCAAAGAGGTGATGTGAGACATGGCCAGTGAGGGACAAAGCTGGGGAAAGATCCCTAAATTTGTAATTCCCCAGATTACAAGCAAATACAGTATGTGATGTGAGTGAAATGTGAACAGCTCAGGTAACTGTGGTTTCCCTCAAAAGGCAAGGAAAATAAAGAAATGGCAATGATTTAGTTATTTAACCTTCAGTCAAAAATAGAAAATAGAAAATACATTTTCCTATGGAAATTTAATTATTGTTTATTCTGTTGAACTGATTTCATTTCTGTATGAAGGTCACAGTCCTCTGCCCATGAGAAAAAAAAATCCTTTCAGAAATGGAGTTGAAAACCAACAAATTACAGAAAGTAGATGAAGTTCTCATCTGACTTAAGCTTCAAGGATGGGATTTTCAAAGATAACTAAGGGATTTAGCAGTCTGATTTCCCAGTTTGAAGCCCAATTGTCCTTGAATGAGATCTCTCCAGACAGACATGGTCCAGGGGGAAATAGATCTACTGGAAATGAAAAAAAAAGATGCCAACTCTACAAATGGGCCTTTAGAAAAAAAAGAATCCTCCGAGTAACAAGGACTTTCAAGAAGTGATGATATGTCACACAGGCAGCAGCAATGGATAAAACCCACAAGAGGGTTATTTTAAAACATCTGTGTTCAAGAATGAGCTAAATGGGGAGGCTGTGATGCTGTTCGGTTTAGCTGACAACATCCAATAATTCTAATGTGATAAAAGATCCTGAAACATCTGTCAAAGCCATTGCTAACCTTGCTTTGGGGGAAATTCTGTCATTTCTGACTTCCTTGGTTAGAGAGACGTGTCTGGGGCCAAGCTTTGAAGGAGGCAGCCCAGACATTTAGGGATCTTTTCAAAGAAATCTCACTAGGACTACTAGAATAGGTTAAGGGAATCTTTCCTCCTCTAGCTCCTCTGATAATAGTCCTGTGGCCATGACTGAAATATCTGACTCGTTGACCAGTGAGATGTGTGGAATGAGTGAAGAAAAAGTCATTTTAGTTTGTTTTCATCTTCTGCTAGTTTCAAACAAAGAACGAACAATGGATGTTCATCCTCTCATGCTGCCACTGAACAGAGATCCCAAGGTGTCCCTTAGATTGTGTCTCTTCCTGCCTCAGAGATGTCTACACTGTCAGTGAGATCATCTGGAGGGGTGCACATGACAAGAAGTATCCTGTACCACTGCTGATGCTATGGAGAAGATGGAGATGCTGAAGGTCTCATCCCAGCAGCTGCTGAGCAGTGTTACACCCACAGACGTGTCCTTCCTTCCCTTCCTCCCCAGCCAACGCCCCTACGCGGATCCGCGCCTGCGCCCGAGACGTGCTGCGAGCTGCAAGCGTGGAGCTCTGCAGTCACACCGGGAGTCTCATTCCAAAGGGGAGGAGAAAAAGGGGGTGGGCAGGGAAGGAAGTGCCAAGTTTCTTATCTAGGGGTTTGTTTTTTTTTTTCTTGGCTATAGATGACAATCTACGTGAAAGTCCCTTTCGTACATTCATTACTGGAGATTTTATAGCCTAATGAATGTGACTCATCTGTGTAATCGCATTGTTTTCCAGTGCTCCAGATGTTCTGTGGAGCACCTCTGGCTCGTGATCTCCCATTTAAACCTTTCTTGTAAACACCAAAAGCTGTTTGTTTGTTTTAATGTTCCATCACAACCCATTACCCAGTGAAGGTGAAAGATTGAAATGCAATGTTGTCTTGCCAAGAGATTTTTTTCCCCTCCTTCCTCCCTCTGCTTCCCCTGATGTATCTACATCTAGTGTCTAATTAGTATGCAATGGGATGCAGAGATTCCTCTGTTAACTATCTTGTTGCTTTCTGCTCGCCTTGATCTCTATAAGCAGACGGATGCTACACAGAGATCTGGGGCCTCCATAGCTCAGCTGCTGAACAGTTTCGGTCCTTACTACTTCACGTGAGAATTCAATCCATCATTGTATCGGGGATATGGTGCCATGGGACTTAGCTCCCTATCTTGCATGATTATTAGGGAAAAATAAATATCAGAGGTAAACCCTCCCATCCAGTATCACTGAATATTTGCTGCAGTGACAGGAGAGCTTGTCTAGAGGCTGTTTTCAATCCTGCAGGTCAGCCAAAACAGCTCAATTCTGTGGGAGCTTCTTTTAACACCGCAGCGGATGTGACATAACACCTTTGGATGGATGTAGCAGGTTGTGTTGTAACCTAGATAGATACAACAGCAAGCAAATGTTGAGCATAACTTAACTGGAAGTAATAACAGAATGATTCAGTAGACTCTGGAAATAAAGTTCTTTTTATTTTGCAGGCCAGAGCAGTGCAGTTCCACTGCTGTCAAAGTCACACCTCTTCTGATTTTATATCTCTTATGAGTCTGGACCTGTTGCAATTCTGGTCCTTGGAATGACTTGAGGTCTCTGCAGTATGGGAAGATATTTCTAATTTGACAGGATTTGATGGAGGAATTTGCAAGTGACAACAGATTTGCCTTGTAGTTGTTACAGTAGTAGGCACCTGCTGTAGTCGATAGGTACCTAAAGACCACAGAGTCTTGGAGCTCGGCTGTGGGAAGGTAAGTGAGGTGTGAAAATACAGATGGAGAAAAGTAATGATAAAAAGGAAATTTTGAAGCAAATCCTAGGATGGAAAGTGGGAGTAGAAAGAAGAGTCTTTGGCCACGAGACAATTGAACAACCTGGAAAAGTCCGACAGGGGAAAAGGAAGCATCAAAAATAAGAGCCAAGAGAACACCAGGGGGGAGATGAGTTGGTTATTTCAGTGAAGCTTTCAGGAGAGAAGCTTTAAATATTTCAAAACGATTATCAACATATTAGGGATGGGAGATTGATTTAGTCTTATGTTCTTTTGAGAAAAATTATGAAAACTAATAACAAGTCTAAAGTATGGCAAAGCTGCACTGCTTGCTTCAGTCTTAGCAGATAAAGCTTAGAGGATTGTGGGAGATTAACGGCTGATGAAATGAGTCTTCGGAGTCTGTTAAACATGGAGTTCAGTAGCTGTCTGAGCTCTCGCTTGCTCGAGGGCTGCAGGGCTTTGGCCAAGGAGAATGTGAATTAGAAACCTTGGGGAATAGTGCACTTACAGAGGAGAAGCAGGCTGATCCTCAGGGAACCGCCAGGCAGGGAAGGGTGGGGGACACTGGGAGTCCAATATGTTTTGTACATGTTAAAAAAAAATGGAACTCTGCAGAAATCTGGTGTGTTAAATAGGACACCATGAAGGAGAAGACTGAACAGATTTATTTGCTTCTGAGAAGGAAGCTGAGAGACTCTTCCCCGAAGGAATTACAAGAACCATCTTTCTGCCTCTGAAGGTGGCTCCGATAGCCTGATCCATCAATAGCAGTTGTGATCTTCAGTAGCTATTTCAACAGAAATATTTATGATACAAGGTTTTGGTTTGTGCCTTTTACCCCCCCAAAAAAAACCCCAGTGGGTGACATATAAAAATTAAGATATGTCTGCTTCAAATTAAAAGCTTCACACAGCAGAGAAGAGGCAATACTGAATACTATTTGAGTTCTACCCTTTCTGATTTTGGGTTGGGCGGGGGTTTTTTAAGAGGTGGAAAGGAAATTTTTCCAAAAGAAGTCTTCTGAAAGATATAATTTGTAGTTATTCGGTGCACTATTTTTGATCAGTGCCAAGTACTTTCTTCCAGTTTTGATATTTTAAGCATTACAGATCTGCATAAAATATTTTTAATGGAGTCGTTTCAACCTCCAAAAATTTGAAACGTTCTGTTCTGATAAAGTTGAACCTTATTGGGAACATTTCAGTTCAGTTCTATTTCTTAGGGGAAAAAAAAAAAAGTCACTTAAACTGACATGTTCCTCAGGATAGGCTGATTTCAATAAAATGTCATTTTTTTGTCAGAAAAAAAGTGTTCCAGCAGAACATTTTTCAACCTGCTCTAGGTATGAGTTATTGCACGTATATTCACTGTCATAAAAGTTGTATCTGTGCTTACATTTTAATAGTTTCTTCTAATTTCATCCAACTTCCCTGAGATGCTTCAGATGTTTAATGAATGTAGACAGATAATTTCCCACACATTTCTCTTAATATTTTTAATCAAGTAAACCCTGTTTCTCTAGCCACTCCTTGATTTTATGCTATGTTCCTGGAGTTCAGATGCTGTAATTACTGGAATTCCAAACAAGTATTTATGTTATTTATAGAACCATATTACTAAGACTCAGCTGAAGTCAGGCCATACTTTCTATTTCTTGGAAAGAAATGTTTAGAATCCAGTAAATTCAAAAGGCCAGCAGAAGGAAGCGTTGAAGACATCTCAATGCACGTGGGAAACTGAGGCATGGAGTGAGACAAAGGGTGGAAGCAATCTCACCTAATTTTAGCAGTCCTAAAGGTATCTAGGCCAGCTTCATTTAGATTCCTGTTAGTATTAAGCAGAGAAACACCTCCAGAGTGTGAATCATTTCTTGTATCTTAGTCACGTATCGTAGGGTGGGGTGAAGCTCTTTGGAGATGCCTCTTGCTCACCACTGACTGTAGCAGGAGCCTAGGCAACTTATTCTAAAAATTTTGCATAGCTTATGTTAGACAAGAATGGATCTCGTTTTTTTCTGATAAGCCTAAGGCTTCTCAGAAAATCTGTGGCAGAGTCAGAAACTGAATGTGTATCTCCTGAATTCAGGGCTAATGCTTTAATCATAAGATGGTACTTCCTTTCATAAACCTGACTCTATCTTATTTCAATAATTCATCATATTTCCTCCAAAGAACAGGAGTGGGACATCTGTAGAATGCTGAAAAGCAATTATTTAGTTGGGCAGCCGAATCATGCTAAACACTTCTGCACTCCAGACTTCTGAAACCATGTGAACTTTTGCAAATGCTCCTGAGAGATGCCACAGGGAAGATTTCCTTTTCAGAGAAACGATTTGAGAGTAGAAAGCATTTCACACAAGAGGAAGCAACATATGCCACCACAACCAAGGAATAAATAAGGAAAAATAACAGGGGAATAACAAGTTTTTCTTTTGGTGGCAAGACTGTTATTGCCTGAACACAGAAAACACAAGTGACAAGACACAGCACCAATAAACCTCTTCTTGTGACAGATTTTCTGACTGGAAAGACCACTTTCATCATATCTGCTTCCTGTATAAGTTTACATGAGGACCCTACAAGCAAGTGCTCAGAAGTGCATAGGAATAGATGATAAGAAAAGTCTCTGTCATCCACCCTCTTTTGCTGGGCAAATGCCAAATCCTATTGGTAGACTTTGTTTCAGACTATCCAGAATCTACCCCTAAGCACAAGGATGAGGCTTCACCTCCCTGACTGCAATGTGTTTGCTGCTGGGGAGGAGTCTAAAAGCTGCCTGGTAGAAGGACACCATGGTTGGATTTCTGAACAGGAATAAAAGAAAAATGTTATACATTAGGAAGAAGAAAAGATTCTTTCCTGTGAGGATGCCTGAGCCTGGAGCAGGCTGCTCAGAGAGGTTGTGGAGTCTCCTTTTTTTGGAGAGTTTCAAAACCCTCTTGGATGTGATCCTGGGCACCCTGCTCTGGGTGACCTGCTGGAACAGGGGTTTGGCTGAGATGATCTCCAGAGGTCCCTTCCAATGCCCACCATTCTGTGACTCTATGATTCTGTGGCCTACATGAAGACTGTACCTCCAGATTCTGCTCACTGAGTGCTGAGGAAGAATCACAAGACATGGTCACACCTAGGGAACCTCAGGCAGCCTGTTATCTCCCTTCTCTGCATGGTTATACTGTGGACTCAAGAACCACCTCAAGGATGTATTTATCACAGTCATTTTGCAATGTGAGGGACTGTCCATGGCAGAAGAGAGTCTTCAGCCTTGAAAGACAAGACAAACAATATGAAGGGAGCACAGAGGGGAAGAAATGATTTCCTGAGTGTCAACTGGGAGATTACTGACATGTCTGATTTGGAACCCAGCTCTGCTAGGCTCCGAGACTGGTTTGCCTTTTCATCAAGCTGAGCTGTCCTCACTGGGAGGAAGGTGCAATTCCTACCTAAGCCAAGCTCCTGCACGTCAGTGAGGTGTGATTTTACAGCACGGCTCATCTTGATTGCCTCTTGTTATAATTTTCATTCCTTTCTCTCAGCTGGTGCCTTGCTTACATGATATGTGAAAATATTAAATTAGTTCCCTTTACTGGAAATTATATTCTATTAAGCCATTGTCATAGCTACTGAGAGACCTTTCAGCCTCCTGGTAGACTTTGTTTTAGAAGCATCTGACAAATCCTATGGCACTCTTAACAGAGAGTTCAAAGCAAAGGCATCGTAAGCTTGGGCAATTACAGATTAAGTGGTTTAATATTGCAGAGAACAGAACATAGAAAAGGACAATGTGTTGGGTATCTGTGGCCTTCCCCAGGTTGTACTTTGCCAGGCTCTTTGTGTTTGAGCCATTGTCCTTTGCCTTTTACATCCATCTGCAATATTAAAACACTTAATATGGGCAGTAATTATTCGAGCTGATGATGCTTTTCTTTGAACTCCTTGCTGGAGTGCCAAAGGATTTGTTAGATATTGCAACGATCCGGAGTGGTTTGAGGGACATTACTTTCACCCCCTATAGAGCACCCGCAAGACAGAACATAATTGGACTACAAACTTTGAACTTGCTGAGGTTTTTCATCTTACTTTTGGTGTGCACAAGTGGCTATTAGATACTTGTCTGGATCATACTTTTCCCACGATCATAGAGAACAATAATAACATTAATTCTTAGCAGCTGCAGGGTATTTTTTACATATCGGTCTCAAAGATGTCACAAATGGTTGAGGGGTAATATTTTTTTTTAGGCGTTGATCTAAAGTTTTAAAGAAGTAGTAATTTTGTTGGAAATAATGGGTTTTCACATCAGGGCTAAAAACAGCAATGAAGTTCCATTGAATTGAGTGAACAGTTCTGTTAAAAAAAAAAAAAAAAGGAAAGAAATGGACAGAAATGTTCTGAAGTAAAGAGAAAGTATTCTTTGAAATGCTCAAAATGTGAGCATCAAATTATTTGAAACCATGCTTGGTGATCTAAAATGGTTTTTTTTGTTGTTGTTTTATTTGGTTGTTCGGGTTTTTGTGGTGTTTATTTTTCTCTTAAATCTCCATTTCTTTTTAATTTGGTTTTTAAAAAAAAAAAAAAAAGGAAAGAAATGGACAGAAATGTTCTGAAGTAAAGAGAAAGTATTCTTTGAAATGCTCAAAATGTGAGCATCAAATTCTTTGTGACCATGTTTGGTGATCTAAAATGTTTTTTTTTGGTTGCTTTATTTGGTTGTTTGGATTTTTGTGGTATTTATTTTTCTCTTAAATCTCCATTTCTTTTTAATTTGGTCAACTGCACTCCTGGCTCATTTGTTCCAAATATTTTAGTGATGAGGAAATTGAGGCACACGACAGAGATATTGTTTGTCCAAGTTCAGCCAGAAGGTCAGTGACAGAGCTAGGAAGAAAACCCAGTCCTACCCCACCCCAGTATATCCCAATGTTTCTGTCATGGTTTTCTCCCTGCTTTTATGTTATATCTATAAGATGCATTTAGCTCACATAGCTCAAAAGGATTAAACATTGCTTGGGTAGTTTAACACCATTCTCTGAGTGCCAGATGAAATGATGGGGATTAGTGTGGATCTGGGAACAGACTGTGGAGCTGGGATTCCTGTACTGGTGCTTTTCCAGACCATGCCAGATTATAACCCACAATGTGTGTTGTTATGGCTCAGTGAGGGGTGTGGAGACCCCAGAGAACCTCTCCACAGCGGCTGGAAACGCCATCAGTGGAGCTGAACCAGCCACTTTTCCAAGGCATTTGGCCTTGCTAAAACAGTTGTAAGGCATCCAAAGTTATGTGAGAGCAATTCATATCCCCATAGGAGAGAAAGCTCAAGAGACCCCAAAATACAGCCTATCCCTCCAGGGATAGTAACGTGTTGCCTCTGAGACACCCCATTCCCCACAGCTCATCCTCCTCACCTCCCTGCTCTACAGAGCAATTCCAGCCTGAACTTCTCTAACCAATCCCTTCAGACCAGTTCTGGGAGAGCTTCATCCACTTTAATTTGTGGACTATAAACAGAGATCTAAGTGAGTAGATAAAAAAGTGCAGGCAAAGGGAAAAATAGTTCATTTTCAGTCATCTTCCACTTGAGAAAAAGTAATATCATATAATCAGAAATATTATTTTATTTGAAAAACACCCACATCTGATGTTTTTTAAAAAAAAGGAGAAAAAGTGATGAAAATTTTAATTAAAATTTTCCCTTTCTTTCTTTTTTTTTTTTTTCCTGCGCTGAGATTTGCGTTTAATATAAAAAAAAAGAAAAAAAAAGTTCTACTTGTGCCCTTTGCTATTAGCTGTTTTAAACCTCAATTCACCCAGGCACTTATCAAAATAGAAGCCTGAAAAATGGCTTGAATCAAAGGTTCGTGTATTCATTCTTCACTGGGAGAAAACATGGGGTGTTAAAGGACTCTAATCTAGCAGAGAAAGGTGTAATAAAAGCCAATGACTGGAAGCTAAAGCCAGACCAATTTAAATTAGAGGACACGTATTTCATGACACTAAGGACAATTAACCATTGGAACAAAGTTCTAACAGACATGTTGGATTCTCCACCTTGAAGTCTTCAGGTCAGGTCTGGAGTCCTTTCCAGAAGGTCTGCTTTAGCCAGGTACAAAGGATGGACCTGAATACTAGGAGAACAGGCTGAAATCCTCTGACTCAGAGCAGTGCTTTTTCCACTGAAATGCGTGTATCTGTGTCTACATAAATGGGGAAACTTGAAAGATCAGAGATGAAGTGGTACACTGGACATCACATTAAGAAACATGCTGTACTTACCCTCTTAAAGAAAACACCTGAAGTCTTGAGACAAGAAAAGTTTGTGGTTGGTGCCACACATGTTAGTGGCTGAAGGAACAAATTAATTGGGAAAAGTTTGTGTAATTTAAGAAAATCTCATTCAAACTGGGAGCTGTGTAAGAACTTTGCTTTTGATCTATGTGAATAAAAACCAAAAATCCATGAAGCCATTCTTGTTAATTTATGTTAAGTGTTATGTTGATAGTGTAGTAAATCTTTACTCAGAAGATCAATGCAGAGAGAAATAAAGTAGAAAAATAGATAGGAATGGAAGGAGTACTGTTAAGCAGTAGGAACTGCTTTAAAGCAAGTCCTGGGCTCATCTATTTTGTCTAGTTACGATTTCTGCTTAAGAGAAGTATTGGATTAATTCTCTTTCATGTTGTGTGCTTCTCTGAGCTCTTTCCTGACAGATCTCTGATCATCAGTGGTTTTGCCTTCAGCCTCTTGTGCTCACCTAAAAAGCAGCTGGTTCTCCTATGTCCTTGATTGACTCCAGAGAAGGGGGAGGGAGGAAAAAAGAAAACCACCATCTCCTTTTGGTCTATGGGTGGTGTTTGTTGTCTTCCTTTGTTTGACCATTGCTACCAACCTCTGAAGATGGAATTCTTGAGAAGCTGTCACCTGCAAGGAGACCCACTCAGCACGGAACTGAAATGTACTCGGGTGGCAGTGTCTGGGCAAGATTCCTGGTCCCAGAGCTGGTAGGTGGCTTTCAGAGAGGTGAAAATTACTTCACAAAGTGGCAGTCAATGTCTATAATGATCAAATAGTGATTGCACTGAGAGCTTCCCTATTGGGAATATCCCATGTTATACTGGTATCTGGTTGCACTATACTGGACTGGTGGCTATCTGCTTTCTTTGATGGGAAGCTTAAGAAGCTTTTCACTATGAATTCCTTACTGTTGGGCAAAGCTGAATCCTCATTGCTTTTTGTCTACCTGGTTAGAAGAGAAAAGGGCTCAGGACAACAACCTGTGTGCTTTCTGACTGCCTTCAGTATAGGACAGAGCTGGTAGGTGGCTTTCAGAGAGGTGAAAATTACTTCACAAAGTGGCAGTCAATGTCTATAATGATCAAATAGTGATTGCACTGAGAGCTTCCCTATTGGGAATATCCCATGTTATACTGGTATCTGGTTGCACTATACTGGACTGGTGGCTATCTGCTTTCTTTGATGGGAAGCTTAAGAAGCTTTGCACTCCTGAATTCCTTACTGTTGGGAAAAACTGAATCTTCATTGCTTTTTGTCTACGTGGTTAGAAGAGAAAAGGGCTCAGGACTATGACCCGTGTGCATTCTGACTGCCTTGTCACTTTTAGTATAGGACTGAAGTGTCCACTCTGCTTAGCAAGGGCTGCTCTCAGTATCATTTTTCACGGATTGGGCTGGCATAGGGATGGTCTTGTGCTGTCCCCCTTGCCTAGATCACATGGATGGGGAGCTGAAATGCTCCTAAGGCTTCAGGAACACTCATGCTCTCCCCACAACTGTACTGAGGCTGAAGAGTTCATAGGCTTGGAGGTTTCCTGTGTGGGTGAGAATGGGTTCAGACCTATTCTTAACCAACTGGCTAGACTTACTCTGGTAATCCCAAGGGAAGGATCCCTCCTGCATCGCTGTGTAATCTGTTTATTACTGTGAAATCTTCTGTGGATTAGTGTTACTGTGAAATCCATCTACAGCAAGCTGCTTGGGTAACTTAGGCAAGCAAGAGTAGGAAGTGAAAAGCATCAAGGACCCACAGAAGCTGGGGCAAAATCAGAATTCAAGGTCTGGATGCCTTCATAACCTCTGCTAAAGCCACTGGGCAAGCACGTACAATGTTGGACACAACCTCCTTCCCACCATGCCTGTGAAAGCACAGGACTGAAATAACACACTGATTTGCAGGGGTCATTCCAGTAGCCAGTGTTAGGCTATTCTTATGCAATGAAAAGACTCTTGTTAATTACTGTGACTTCTTTACAATCATAGGATGTACACATCTGAACCCCGAAGGGTCCTCTCCAGAGAATAACCTTTATTTGCTTGATTGCTTCTGTTCAGTTAATTCTGCCTAATTGCTATTTTCTTCCTATTAGATCCTAATTATATACAGTATTTTCATTATAAAGTGTAATGTTTCCCAGAGAACTATGTCAATTACACAGACAATATTACCAGAGGTCTCATTTACCCCATTAAACCAGAGAGCAGTCTCTCTTCTGATTAAAACTGCAGTTGGAAGTATGGACATAGTAATGTCCTACTCCTATAGTACAGATATGAAAACTGATGAGACAGTGATTAAAAAAAGATGTGATTCATATTTTTAAATGGATAAGGATGCTTCTCTTTGTCTGCTGACAGTCTTAAAATCTTGTTTATTCCACCTGACTGTCTTTGCAGGGAATTCAATGGTGTACCTCAAGAGTTTCTAGAATTTTAGTATGAAGTAAAATTGTATAAAGCATGAATATTGCCTAGAGAGAGGACAAAAGGTCTGAAAATCTAGTCCAATCAGAACAACCATGCGAGCAAGTGCATAGCAGTACAGTGGCAAGTTGTTGAATGGAATATAAAAAATCTAAGAACACATTCTTCTGTTTTGTAAAACAGTCTGTCTTTGCCTTGCATGGTGGTAGGAGGAGCATTGATGTGAGAGGGAATACATTGGGATGTGATATTTAGCGAGTGTGTGGAAGCCATTGCCACAGGTTCTCATCTGAGCCCACAAGGGAATGAAGACTTCCCATTTCCAAGCACAGTAACAATCTCCTTCAAGTCGGCAGAAATAACCAGCAACTTACAACGAGCTGAGAGCTTTTGTGCTTTGCTGTGTGCCACCAGGATGTTTAGTTTCCTTGGAGCCCCAACTTTAGCCTCCATCTGTAAATTGGGGCTACCATTTCCCTGACTGCCTCCTTTTGGTGTCAGGTCTAGTATATTAATGACTTAAAATTCACAGACCATCACATGATGAAGGAGCCAACTACAGTAGATGAAAAATATCATTCTCATGCAAAGGCTGCAGGTAATAACATTACATCGTAATTCAGTAGACTGTGCAACTCCGGCGTAACTCGGGGTGTAATCATATAAGCATCTAGCACACACTCGACACTTCATAAATAATAAATAATAGTATTAATAATACAACTGCTGGCACAGTAACTTTCAATAATAACTAGATTTTTAAAAAGTGTCAGAGCCAAATAGGATACCCAACATGCCCTGTGTTTACCAGAGCTTTGCAGACCTTTCAGGAGAGTATTCAGAAATCCTGCTTCAGCCACAACTGGAAGGAAGCTTGGGCAGAGCTGGGGGTGTGAACATGATGTGACTGGGATCTTGGGTACCCCTGGCAAGCCATACAAGGGTGGTGTGAAGTACCTATAGGTCACAGACCTCCAGAAAGCACAGACAAGAGATCTCAAGAGGTCACCTGTTCTGTTCCCCATGCCAGTGCAGGATCAGCTAGACTATTCACATTCCAGACTTTGGTTTGACCTTGATCTCAAAGGCTTCCTGTGGTTGGAACCAGTACCATCCTCAAGCAACCTGTTCCACTGCTTCATTTCCCAGAACAAGAAAAATGTTTTCCTAAAACCTAACATAAATATCTCTGCTACAATTTAAGCCCAGTATTTCTTGCCCTACATATTCCTTTTTCAGCCTTTTTTTCTTTGGAAGTAGGTTGCCTCATGATTCTTCCTTTATCTTTTCTGCTAAGCAACCCCAAGTCCTTCAGTCTTTCCTCTGATTTTTTTGATCATTCTCGTTGCTCTGGATTTTCTCCCCTTTGTCTAACATTCCCCTAAATGCTGTGCCAAACCTGAACACAATGCTCCAGCTCAAACCTCACCAGCACTCAATCTATTGAAAAGAACAACTCATTTGTCACTCAGGTTGTTCTCTGATTTATGTATTCTAGTATATTCTTTGCCCTTTTGTGTAAGATTGTACATTAATATATGTTATAGATACTTTTTGCTTCCTAAGCACTTGACATTTTTTCCCCTAATTTTCCCTGTTTTGAGATTTAAAATCACATTTTGTTTGAACATAATTTGGTTAGCTGACAGATACAGACATGACTTTTTCACTGTTAAGTAAATAAGAAGTGTTGTTGTGTCAATAAAGAGATCTTTAGCAAGTGAACAGGATCTAGAATGACCCCAAATGTTTCAGTCTGCAGAAAAAGCAAATACAAAGAAAAAAAGAAGGAAAACGAAGTGGAATTCAGAAGAAGTGGAATTAGTGAACTCTCCTCTAAACGAGAACAGGCCCATAGAGCTGTGTGCAATGCAATACATGGCAGTGCAAGGAATTGTTAGCTTTAATCTAGTCAAAACAAAAATGGAAGTGCTGCACAGTAGCTGTATTATGGCTGGGGATAGGGGTTGATTTGGAAATTCAGCAAAAGGCCTGAACCATGTATCAAGGATTTATGTATAACTCTGAACTGAGTGAGAGGTGGTGGGAACTCTTCCTAGGCTTTTTTTTGAGGATGCCTCAAAGAAAACTCATGGGATCTTTTAGCCCATCACTGTCTTCAAGTCAAGTTATTCCTTTGCAGCCAGGTGTACAGGCAAAAAGATTTGAGTTACATTTCCAGCAAGAAAAGAAACACAAACCAGAGCATCTCAGCACGTGGGCACGTGGCCTGGATGGGCGCCTGGGGACACTCCCGTGGAGGTGCACAGGACACATACACCAGAGTGACAGTTTTTTCAGGGGCTGGCTTTATGCCATCCAGGAGCAAGACACCGTGTCTCTTGCTACAGCTCATTACACAGGCTTATGGAGGCTTTATGGACCATTACAACGATCTGATGTGGATTTTAAATATGGAGCAACATGGGGGACTCTAACGGCTTTATGGCCATCTTCAGCTGGGAAAATCTAGGCCCCATGCCAAAGTACAGTGAAAGCCAGAGGAAACAAGGGGATGAACAGTACCAAGAAAGACTGTGGTACTTATAGTAGGAACGGATAGATGCCCACATATTTCTTCCTGCTTAAAGGCCTTGTGCCATCCTTAAACATGTTAAACAAGTATCAGGCATCCCTGAAATTCAAGATCTACATTTTCTTCATCAATCCTGCCATTCTTCAGCCAAAGATGCAAGACTTTTCATCAAGAGTTCCTCTGTCACTTCATTTCTGAGCTCAGAAAAACACATGATTGGTCTCCAAGTCTTTGGTGGATGTTCTGCTGGTAGAAAATTAGCTCCATGGAAGGGTAAATGGAGATATCAACGAGCATACGGGTAGCCAGATGGAGGGATGTAAACACAGAGAAAGAGCTGGATGAAGAATAAGGCTGAAAGATTGTGTAGATGGATGGACAGTGATTCACTATGGACAGATGGAAACTGAAGCTGTTTGGAAAACAGAATTTCTGTTCAACTGTGACACATTGGAATTTGTTTCCACCCAGAATGGGAAAAAAAGTCCGTACGCTGGCATTTTTTAAGAAAATGGAAATATTTCATGTCCCCTGCCCCCCCTCCACACTGAGTTGTTTCAGAAACAAGGACATAATTCAATAATTTTAAAACTTTGTAATGCAACATGAAATACAATTGTGATTTTAGAAATGCTAGATACAAGCATGTCATAATTATTATTATTATCTATAATGTGAAATAAAAAGCTGAAACTAAATGTAGGCACACATTAGGGAACAATGAGAAACGTGTATTCTGTTAAAAACAAACACATTTTCACAAAACATTTTAAATTTTAATGAATTTACATTGTTTTTTTAAAAAAGAGTTTTTTCCATTCCTAAACGCTGCCTCCTTCTCTAAAGGAAACGAGAAAGAGTCTGGAAAGAGCCAATCAAGTATGGTGGAGGGTTTGAAAAGGGACAGGGGATGAAATGGTGGAAACAAGTCAAACATGCTGAAGGTTCAGAATTTGTCCCGTTGCAGGTGGTGACAGTTTGTGTTAGGCTTAGTAGGACCAGATGGGAGTTTACCCCAAGCTGGCAGCCTCTCTTGGAAAACCAGAAGCCACAGCAGCCTGCCCAGCACGGGGAAGGAAGACTTTCAGATCAAATATCACTGGCATTTTAGTGCCAGGCTTTCCAGATAATGTTCCTGAACATCTCTGCACTCCAGTTCCATGATCTGCAGAGAGGCCAAGGCAGGCATTAAGAGCCAGAGATTTTTAACTTGACTTTTCCTTTCAGTGGGAACATCCTTTGTTCCCACTGAGACATGTCCTTGCCATAAGACTGGCTGCTTTGCACACAGGAGTCCTGGTGGGGTGAGTTCTGCTTTCTGCTGCCAAATTGTTAAATGATCAATGAATAATAAATCACCTCTTGAACTATGCCCATGTTCTGCTGCTGCAGGTGATCCTGTGCACTCTAATCTTGGGATGCAGCTTGGGGTTTATGGAAAAGAGACACAAATTTTCAGGACTCGACACCAGCCTGTGAAGAAGCAGCAAAATGACAAATTTCTGCTATGTAGCTCTTGCTTTGGATCCCTTCTACAGCAAATCTAGATACCTGCTCTTTAAAACAAAAGAGCCTAGAGACAAGGCTGTCTGCCTAGCCCAGGAAAATGCAAAGACAACACAAAAGAAATGGAAGCCCAAAGGTGACTGCTGATGAAGGTCCAGAGACCAGTGTGACCCCATGCAACTCCAACAAGCCAGGAGCTGTAAGATAGAGCTGCTGGGACATGTCAGCTTTAGCTCTCCTATGATTTACTCATTTTTGCAGGAATTACACTGTTTTTCCTTCCACTGCTGCTCTTAATTTGGTCTAGAATGAAAACCTCTGCCTTTTTTTGGAGCCAGGAGGGCTTCAACCCAGAGGGAGGACCCCTTAGAGGATAGCAGGGGATCTGAGAAGACCCTAGAGTCATATATAAGGGGGCATCATGAAATCACCTCCCAGATCAGCTCTCAATTTGCAGCCATTGCACCAATGCATGTCTTAAATTTCCATTCCATGTCCCGTTTTCCACCGATCCCTTGCAAGAGGCAGATAGCTGGTTTGCTTGCCCAAGGAGGGCAGATGAGCAAGAAATCAGTGCCTCGACACTGGATTTTGGCACAGCTTCTACTCCCATCCTGAGAAGGGCCTCTGAATATCCTCCACTGTGTCACATCCTACAGCAGGACTTGTTGCATATTCTAATTCCCCCTTGCTCCCTGATTTAGTGCTGCAGCTAATGCTTTTGATGTCAGCCTGAGTGAGATAGAAAGCTTTAAAAATTCATCGCTGACCTTTCACTGACACGTTTAGTTTCCGTTAGGCAAGCGCTGTGTGGCAGGGCCAGGGGAGGGGAGGGCAGTTTTGAAGTCTGAATTGCCTTTTTCTTAAAACAAGGGAAAGCATTAGGGGTGTGGGGGGAGTTGGTGTTTCAGTTCTGTACAGGGGAAGGAAGGGAAACAGGAATAAAAATTAAACTGAGGGAGAGAGGCCTCAAAAGCAGAGGACAGGCTTATGAAAAATATATACCTTCACCAAAGGAAGATGGAATACAAATTGGATCTCTTTTAAAAATATGCCTTTAAAACAGACGTTTTAAAGGGTGGGAAAGGGGGGATAAGGGAGGAGGGAGAAAGGGGGGGCGGTGG
>NW_008583880.1:2609-3022 GCF_000691845.1 Merops nubicus | reverse complement strand
TGTGGGTTTTTGCTTGTGTTTAGCAAACATGTCATTATCTCAAATGAGATGAATACAGTAGAACTTTTGCTCTCCTCATTTGACAGGTTCAATAATAGATCAATTCATAAATAACAAATGAAGAAGTTGTAATGATGTCAGTTCTGTACCTTTTCAACATCTGAGAACTGTTGCTGTAGGAGTTGATCAAAATGATCTTTCTCCTGTGCTTCCACTAATTTCCTAGCATTACTGCTTTTAAATTACATGGTATAAGACAAAGTACACTCTAAAAATACTATCTGAAAATCTCTCTGTTCCTAATTAATCCTAATTAAAAAGAAAATACTATTTATCCCCATTTTTCTGATCCTTGCTTCTATCCCTTTCCAGAACAGTTAAGGGATATATAAGCTGGGGAGGGACTTCTTATG
>NW_008583880.1:0-2467 GCF_000691845.1 Merops nubicus | reverse complement strand
GTCTTTAAGGCCAGGCTGGATGAGGCTCTGGGCAGCCTGATCTAGTGGGAGGTGTCCCTGCTCATGGCAGAGGGGGTGGAACTGGGTGATCCTTGTGGTTCCTTTCCAGCCCTGACAGATTCTGATTCTGATTCTGTTTTAGCAGAGGACTTAGTAGTGTTGGCTTAATGGTTGGACTTGATGATCTTGGAGGTCTCTTCCCACCTAAAGGATTCTATTAGGGGTCTGATTTCACAGCATTACTTATAAATCTCTTCCCCTTACTAGCACCTTTCTTGAAATTAGGACTTCCAGAACAATATCCCCTATGGATATCTCCATTCAGTTACAGGGGAGAGCTGCACATTTTACTGCACTGACAAATGCTGCTGTTGTTTTGCATTCCAGTAGAACAGCAAGTGCCTTGCCTGGAAAGTATAAATTATACTGTTATAAAAGAAATTTTTCCTGGGAAGGAGCTCTCGAATGTATGGAAAATGGTGGCAAGAGAGAGTCAGTGCTGACCATCCCATCTGTACCAGGAAAGACAGTGCTGGAGGGTGCTGACACATTGTGCAGCAACGTTGCTGCTGCCTCTGGGGTGGCTGACATAGGGTTGACTGAGATTAATCCCATCCAGCCTGGACGTCCACTAGGACTGTGTTACCATAGTGTACAGATACTCCTCCGTCGCAAACCATCGATTCATGTGTTCCTGAGAAATCTGTTGTGAGCAGCTCTCACACGAGGAGCCACACAGAGGCTTTAAGTCAGTTGAGAGAATGCTGTCAGGAACCAGTCTGGTATGATATCATCACTACAATGGCAGCTGCACCCAGAGAGGCCAAGTAAGTGAGCATCCTAATAAAAGGCTAGGTGATGCACAAGAGAGAAATCTGACACTATATATAAACAACCTTCCTCAAAAAAACCAAAATCAAATAAAACAATCCCCTGTAACTGTTAGCACGGTATACTGGCATTATTGCTAGCACAGGTTAGTTCTCTTCCTGTCATCTCCTGAATGTACTGAAAGCCAAGTGGCCAGAGGAGGGAGGTCTGCAGAGGGACACAGAGCTGCAGGGGAGCAGCACACAGCAGCAAGGCTGCTGCTGGGCCGCACCCACTGTGTCACAAAGGTGTGGGGATGGGAGAGCAGGGGCAGGCTCCGAGCTGGTGTAAGTCAGGACCACCTGCTGCACCTCCTGAAGCTGTTTGTTGATAGCATCCAAAGAGCTGCAGTGCTTTCATGTCTCTGGCTGCAGCCTGAAACCCCAGCCCCGCTGTAGTCAAAGCAAGGGACGAATCCATTACCCTTAGCACCAGAATCATCTTCAAATAACACGTGAGCAGACCCCCAAAACCTCTCCTTCCAATGGTTTCCCAACCTATTTAACAAGTCCCACCCTGTAGTTCTCCATTTCCTTGAAGCGTTTACCTGCAGTGTATGATCATGGGGCCTTTACTCTTTGCTGATCTCTGCCTGACCAGCTGTACAAACTGGAGGATGCTTTCAGCAGCATTGGTTGTGGGCACACCATGATCTGGCCAGGCAGTGTAGTTAAAATGCATCACGTCTTGCACCTCATCAGCCTAATGGCAAAAGCAGAACAGCAGCATGTTCACAGGGGTTTTAACAGTGCAGTCACACTCAGTCAGACCAAGGGGGGTTTTTGCCATCTTGTGGTGTGTTCGTTTTTAACCCCACCCAAATACAGCCTGAGAAATTAAAGTCAGCTGGAAACAGTGGCAAGGTATTTACATGCTATTTGATGAAAAAGGAGAGGGGGTATCTGGCCATCTTTAACAAAGGGCACGAAATATTGTTTCTGGGTTTGGGATTTGGCTTTTGCTTTTTTTGCCTTGTGGTAGTTTGACTGGATCTTGCTTTTAAATCAAGAATTGTTCATTTTTCAAATCTAGGCTTTCTTCCTCTCCCTATTACATTCTCTCTTCTCATTTTGCCAGAGATCAAGGACAGCACTGCTGGCAAACAATCAAGACTTGTCTCTTTAGAGTTTTTCTTTTAAAATTTCAAAACAAAACCAAAACAAATGGAAACCAAAGGGAAGAAAAAAATCATTACAGGAAATATTTAGAAAAAAATACATGTTATTATAAAAAGGGTTTATAAACCTAAAAACTCCAGTGGCATAAGATGAAATAAGAGGCTCAATACAACACATTCTGTCTTTGAGACTTAAAGGAATACAAAACATGGGGAGGGGTGGTGGCTGTCATCACAAAAACTTTCAATAGATGCCAACAGCCCAAAACATCATGTTTTTATGTATATGCACTCCTAGCCTGCACCCTGTGTGCTCACTGCAATGCAGGCAGGCATGGCTGAGCAGGACTAAGGTCTTGGGCCAGTGTCAATGTGCCAGTGCCCAACTTTTTTCACATCCCCTCCACACCTCTAACCTTTCCTCCGTGAGACGGTGAAGGAAACAAAGCTGGTAAGAAATGCTTGAAAATCTGAACAGCT
>NW_008583879.1:1074-2285 GCF_000691845.1 Merops nubicus | reverse complement strand
AACCTAAATGATTCTATGATTTTATCTACTCCTGATAGAATCCAAAGTGCTAATGGCTCACACTTGTCATACAAGTAACTGTAAGAATAGGCAAAATAAAAAAAAATTCAATGCATATTCCACACCCTATATTATACTCAAGAGACAGGATACATCACAAGACACCCAGAGCTTTTTTTTTTCCAAGCATAACCATGGGGAAGACATGAGAAGATGGCATTGAAAAACTTACCTCAATCTTACAGGCACACAGGAATGAATTGCAAAGCAAAACAACCACAAAAGGGCATCCTTTCAGGAAAAGCATTACTCTGGTTTCAAGTGGACAGCCCCCCAAAAGGCATAGATGGGCTTCAAATCCCTATTTATGAGACACAACAGCAATGGAAGTATTATCTATATTAGCTGCACTTCTGCTAACAATTCACCCAATATGGTTCATATAGAAATTCAGTCATAAAGAAATTGCCAGTTAAAAGCCTCATAATTCCCTTCCCATCTCAATATTGTCCCAACATTACTGGGAACTCTATTTGCTGTGTGCGGGAGCAGACGACGGACTTGGCAGCAGACCAATGTGATCATAGCACAAGCCGTTTATTGAAGAGAGCATCAGACCTTTTATACATTAGCTCTTACTGTTCACGTGCCATGGTTACAATTCATTGGTTCTATACATAGTGTGGCTATAATTCACTGGTTGCATGCATAGTACATGAGCCTTACACGTGCTGATTAATGGAAGCCAGCTGTTAATAATCACTGTCATCTCTAGATCCTGTTTATCATTTTTGTGGTTATCTCTACATTCCAGTTCCTCTATTTTAGTCCCCTTATCTCCCTATACATTCTTCTCGCATCCTGCTTCACCAGCTGTTTTTCGTCCACATACATCCTTATGGTCTTCAGTTGTACTCGTAGCACACAGAGCATGAGGCCTAAAACTGCAGATAACCTGCATTTGGATGGCCCTGCTCCTCTAAATACATTGCCACAGCTGTGAAGAGTCAGGGAGCCCCTTTTAACAACCAGAACCCACAAATAGACTGTATCACAAAACCTCCCAACTTCTCTTCAAGCAGTCAGCTCTTATAGAGGTGGCTTCTTGCCCCACCTCCAAGCTAATGTGGAAGGCAGGGACACCTGGTAGTGATCTCCTGTTGTGGTTTGAGGCTTGGAATGGGGGTGTGACCTTCCAGCAACTGGGAGGA
>NW_008583879.1:310-692 GCF_000691845.1 Merops nubicus | reverse complement strand
ACCTAATCAGTTCCCACCCAAGGTTGGCCAGACCCTGGGTGAAAACCAATCAGGAGGGCCTTTCTTGCCTGGTTGTGGACATCATCTATCTGCCAGCCCTCATTCAGGGCAGGGAATTTAACCCCACCACATCAGCTGCCCAGCCCCATTTGCTGATGACAGGCACTCTATCTGGAATTAGAGTGGCCTAGTCTTCAGCCAGATGGGAGAGAGTGATAACATAGTTTATTGGACTGTGTGTTTCAGTGGCCTGACACAACAGAACCACATAAAGATGTTTTGCCAATTATGTTACGCAGCATAAAGAATACAGCCATCAGCAGAAAGCATGCACAAATTTTATTGTCTAACTCCAGCAAATACACAAAGAATATAATAAGGT
>NW_008583879.1:0-276 GCF_000691845.1 Merops nubicus | reverse complement strand
ATAAAAGAAGGAATAAGCCAAGTCAGAAGTCCAATCATAGTCATACAAAAGCCACTATAGTCAACTGCTGAAATCAGCATGGCCAAATACGTTACCTTTGTCCTGTCCACTTTCTTGTCCTACTCCCCCATTGCTGGGAACTCCAATTGTAGCAAACAATCAGGGGACACGTCTAATAACAGGGAAAACCTTATGCGGTGCACCCACCCATAGGTAGTTTTCCCAAATTTGCAGCAAGCAGGCCCAGCTTTTTATACTGTTGAATAAAACAACTCC
>NW_008583878.1:2694-4037 GCF_000691845.1 Merops nubicus | reverse complement strand
TGCAGTGTGCCCCAGATAACACCCTGCCGACCCCCATCATCCTGCAGAGGTGAGTGTGGGTGCCTTTGGGATGGGGGGGACATGTCCCAGCTCCCCAGATTCTGTCTCCTCTCCCCAGTGGGCTGCTCTGTTCTCGCTGTTTTTGGGGGGCTCTGCCATGACTCATACTGCACCCACTGCCCAGATGGCAAGGGGTTTGGTTCAGGCTGTGGTTTTACTGCCTGACCTGTACAAAGTGGCATGCAAGGAAGGGGGGACACCCTGATATTTGACCCCAACCTCCCTCCAGCCCCCCACGTCCCCCCTCTGAGCCGCTGCCTCCCCTGCAGGAACAGCAGTGCCAAAGAGCTCACCTGCTTTGCCGCCGAGGCCATTGCTGTCAACCGCCAGCTGACACGGCGCGACGAGGACGAGGAGGAGGAGGCGGAGGAGGAAGCACGACCCATCATCATCAAAGCTACCTCACGGGCCATGCAGCTCTCCCCCCCCTCCGAGTCCAAGCTGGCCAAGCGGCGGCAGAAGAGCAGCCTGGCCAAGGCGGTGGCCGCCGGCCAGCACCTGGTGGCCCCACTGGTCCTGGTGGCCGACCAAGCCTGAGCTGTGCCCCTCGGACCTGCTGTACCCCCTGTCCCTCATCCTCCTTCTTTCTTTCTTCCCCACCCCACCATTTCTGGCTAGTGACAAGATCAGGACTCGTCCCTGTGGCTGGTTTCCAAGGTTTTGCTGATCTTGTAGATCTTGGGGGTGGGAGGGTTTGTTTAAGATGTGTTTTTTTTTTTTAAGGTATTAAATCAAGCGTGAGGTTGCTTCACCCAGGGCACACTCAAGGACATCTGACAGACACACAGACTTTTGTTTCCTGACTCTTGGTTTCTCCTCTGACAGATCAGGACTCGTCCCTGTGGCTGGTTTCCAAGGTTTTGCTGATCTTGTAGATCTTGGGGGTGGGAGGGTTTGTTTAAGATGTGTTTTTTTTTTTTAAGGTATTAAATCAAGCGTGAGGTTGCTTCACCCAGGGCACACTCAAGGACATCTGACAGACACACAGACTTTTGTTTCCTGACTCTTGGTTTCTCCTCTGACATTTCCCCCCCCTTCCTCCCCACCACCAAAGGACTCTTTGTATCCGCGGCTGCTTTGACGATTTCAGCTCATTTCATACTGTGAACAAAAGACCCTCGGTCACATTTTCAACAGCGGGAGTCGCGTTTTAACCTCGCCCCTCCCCTCGGAGCTGCAGGTCTTCCTCCGATCTGGGGGTAGAGCCCACAAAACCCCCTCCTGGGGGTCCCAGGTGTGAGGAGCGCCTCCGTCCCAGGCTTGGGGGGAGTCGACAGCCGCGC
>NW_008583878.1:598-2657 GCF_000691845.1 Merops nubicus | reverse complement strand
GGCCGGAGAGAGACGGGGCGAGGGGGGGAGCAGCCCCCCGTCCTACCGAGCCGCCCTCTCTCCTTGGCACCCCCCTTCCAGAATAAGCTATTCATCCCCCTTTTTTTTTTATTTTTTTTTTTTTTGTTTTAAATTGTTGGTTTTAAACTACTAGCTGTGCTTCTCTACAGGGCATGGAGCAATGTCTTCCTTTCCTCCCACGCTCTGGCTGGTGGCTCCCCAGGATAAGGTCAGAGCCGGGGGGATGCGCAGGCATCTGGGGCCGTGCTCTCGCGCCGGGTTGGGTGCTGCACCCCTTGTTTTTTGGAGGGGCTGCTCGCTGAGGAGTGTGCCCTTGTGGAAGTGGAAGGAGGGGATGAAGTCTCCAGGCAGCTGGAGCACACAAAAAGTACCCCTCTGGGAATAGCGGGGTGCTCTGTGGGAAGCAAAGGACCCCCCCTGAAAGAGCGTTGGGACCCGCTGCAGGGCGGTGTGACCTGGCACGGCCTCGGGCTGGCCCCGAGGCTGCTGTGGCAGGAGGGGCTGGGGGTGTAGGGGGTGCTGAGTGCCCCAGGGATGCTGGTGGGCAAGTGGCCAGGCTGGTGGCAGTATCCGAGGGCATGAGGGAGCAGCCTGAGGAGGGCTGGGGATGTAGGGCCAGAGAGTTTGGGGTCCGTGTAGGGTCTGACTGGCAGGCGGGGGGGGGAGGGGTCTGGGCATGGGTCTTCTCATGTGTGCGTGGGTTCATGTGTGTTCATGTGTGTGCATGCCTGGCACTGCCCTTTCCTCAGAGCTTGCTTTGGGGAAGGGGGGGCACGCATGCAGGGAAGGACTCGGGATGCAGCATCAGGATAAGGCTCTCGGCTGGTTTCTGCCATGCAGGGCTGGATCCGTCCAGGCGCTCGGAGCCAGGGTGGCCTCCAGCTCCCCAAAATCCTCCCCCCCTCCCCCGCCAACCCAGAGCCACAAACCCCCTCCTCACCGTGGGCATGGCCAGGCCACTGAGCTGCCCCCGCTGCAGTTGCCACGTCCCACGGGGAGGGAGGAGGGTGCCCCCTCCACTGGCCATCTCCTTTCCCTTCCCATTTGATGCTGTGAGCTTTATATCTCGACAAAGCAGCCTCAGCCCATCGTGTGCACAGGTGAAGGCTTTGGGAGCTTGCTTTGAGCTGGGGAAGAGACTTCCCCGGGGCTTCAGCTGAAGACAGTCACTGTCTCTGGAAAAAAAAAAAAGTTCTCCTGTTTATTTTAAGACTGCTGACAGCAATACTATGCAATATACATTGGTTTTTTGTTTCAGGGAGGTGTGTGTGAGTTATCTTGGGAGATGATGATCATGGGTGTTGATGGAGTTTGGGGCAGGGATGGTCTTTTCGCACCCTTCTGCCCGGTGGCATCAGTGGGTCAGGGAGGGTGGCTCCCCCCTCTCCTCACCCTTGTGATCTGCCCTCTCCCGGGGGTGCCCCCAGTCCCACCACGTGGGGTGAGGCGAGGGGAGACACCCCCCCATGTGGGGTGGGACACCCAGAGAGGCCTCCTTTAAAGGAAAATCAAACAAACAAACAAAAAAAAATCCATCTTGATTGTACATTGTTACTTTTTATAGCTTATTTTGTTTTATCAGTTGTAGATAATTCCTTGTTGTCTTACATGAAGAAATACTTGAATGCTGTACAGTGTGCTGCCTGGAGCTGGGGCTGGGGGAGCTGTCGTGACCGCTGCGTGCTGCAGCCTGCTTTTAATCAAAAAAAAGGAAAAAAAAAGGACCTGTGGGAAGGGGATGGGATGGCGTGGGGATGGCCCTGATGTTTTTTGTCCCCCACGCTTTTGTTGGCAAACTGATTCTTTTTTTCCACGCATAAGACTGAACTCTGTTTTTTAAAAGATCCACAGATGGGCTGGGACGTGGCCTGGGTGGCCTGTGCTGGGGTTGGGCTGGTGTTGGCCCCTCACTGGCACCAGGCTGTGCCAGGGAGCACCCTCTGAGCTCTCTGCTGGTGGTTCAGCTGAGGGGGTTCAGTTGGGCTGTGAACCTGGCACTGGTGGGGGAGCCGTGGCACCGGCACGGCGAGTGCCCCGC